>NC_071998.2:61099535-61402566 GCF_028885655.2 Pongo abelii
GAACATGATGATTTATATGGAGAAGGGAAGGAAATTGGAGAAAATTAGGAAATGCAAACACACCTGGAACTGAGCAAACAAAAGATCAGTGGAAAGTGAAATGCAAAATTACTACTAGAAAATTAATATCAGATAAGTTCAATTATTTGTCACCAAGTTCCAATAAATTAAATATTGATTTTTCATGTAATATTTTTGAACAAGTCTCACAGTTTTAGGTCGAAGTGGGTGAATTAAAAGTGATGCTAGGGAGATAGATATTGGGTGAAATTGATATGATTCTAGTATGTCTTATAAGACTTTCACGTATGAATTTATACATTAGAAAAACTAAGCGATTATTTGACTTTCAAAAGGATATTTTATTTTACAATGGACTTGTCAGTTTATTTTAAAGGTGCATTACATCTAACTTTAGAAAACATAGTCTGATTTAGGTTACTTTAAGTAGGAGGTTGTCTTATAGATTCAAGCACACTCACAGCACCATTCAACTCCATAATCTCCCAAGGGATCATCGTGGATGAACAACTTGGCAATTAGTGAAGAGTGCCGGAGAACGATAGAGGTTTTGCTTTTGACGCTAATCCCTCATTCCTTTTTTCCCTTATTCCTCCCACCGTCATTTAAGAACACTGGAGTTTGTTTCTCCTCCCAAGAAATGCAATTCAGAGGCTAGAGGTCTACAGGTTCCAACACAGAAAATCATTTCTTTTTTCTTATTATAAAAGCAATGCATACTTATCATTAAAAATTATAGAAAGTTTAGAAAAAGATCAATGAAAAATAATTCCCCAAACCTCAAGTCCTACTCAAAGACACTACTGAGACTACTGAGGATATTTTGGTATGCTTCCTTTTGCATGTCCAAGGGAGAGTATACAGTCATGGGTTCTTAGTTCCTGTTTCTGGTTGGGCCAGTAAAGCCCCCTTCCTCATCCCTCTTTTCCTCTTATCACTAGAGACAGAAACTAAAATCCGTGGCTTCAGGCTGCTAAAAGCCTAAAACAAAACAAAATAGAACAACAAAAACAAAATAAGGTGGGTTGGACACGCTTGTGGGGCTTTCTTTCTTCCCCCCTGCCATAGGCAGAGTTTGTGGGGGGAAGGGGAGAGCATATTTGTGAAATACTAGTTTGTAGTCTCATTTTCTTCTCCATTAACATTATCACCAAGCACTTTTCTGTATTCTTGGGAATTCTTCAAAACATAATTTTTAATGTTTGCAGAGTATTTTTTCCAATAGATGATGTGTTGTAGTTCACTTAATACCCCCATTGCTGGACACTTATAAAGTTTCTAAATGTTTCATATAAATAATAGTGTGATGAACATCTTTATGTATGAGTCCTGTTCTGTATTTAGCATTTAGTTTTAAAAATAACCCCTGGAAGTTTGGGGCTTTTGTCATAAATTGCCTTGTAGCTAGAAATGAGTATTTTAGCAAATAAAAGCAAGTTACAGTAAAAGGAAGCTTGTGTTGTCCTTGTACCAGATTTGCTGTGATGGCACTCCAGTCCCATTAATGAAAGTCCTAGGGAGAGGTGATTGCTCTAAAATGGCACTGCAAAACACAGGCATGTGCATATGTTGAGAATGTAGCCTTTATACTTCGAGGCGGAGGAGCCATGCACAGAATCAGCTCTTATTCCTCTCTATTTGCACTACTACCAACCGCCAGAATGAGTTTAAGCTCTCGCTTCTTGGAAAAGGGGTCCTGAAAAACATATTGACTTTGTCACTCTTTCCGATTTTCACTTTCCTGATTTTTGCTTTAGCACTTCGAATGCTGCATATGGCTTATGCAGTGCAGTGCTGGCTTATATTACTGGAGGAGCAAATGAACTCATTCAGTGAACATGAGGTTTGGGTTTTTTTTTAAGCACATATGACATATCACAGTGAGAAAATTTCAAAATATGGGTCAGTCACTCAACCAAGCCTCCCTGGACCTATGATTGACATACCTTTCATCCTTGAGAGAGCAGTCTTTGATCTTAAGGTGACATGTCAGGAGGACAGGAGAAAGCAGCTCTACTGATTTTGTGATGAGGGCAAAAAAATGGAAACAGGTGAAAATTCTTCATCTAGTAATTCTACAGGAAAAGTTCATTGAGGTTCTCTAGGGGGTTTGAACTAGATGACAACGTGTCATCTACTCTTCCCTGCTTTCAATCCTTTTCCTGGCAATTGATGTTACCTCTTTCATTGATCATAAAACTGTGTAATGTACCTCACTAGATGCTAATGTGACAGATGACCCAGGTCCAGCAATAATATTTCCAGAAGCTTCTTTATATATCTCATGGCCTTGCCTAGCAGAATTCAGAATATTTGTTACCTACCATCTTGTCAGCCAATCAGATGGTTGAAAAAATTAGTAGACATCCCTCTGGGGAGGAACACCCAGAACCAGAGACAGTTCTTCTAGGCCAACACCATATGGATTTCTTATTGGGTTGTAAACATTTTTAGCGCTTTTTTTTTTGACATTTTGTCATATTTTTTCATCATTACAAGATGGAACTATATTTTCTGTACTTCCCTTTCATGTTTGTCAGGACATCAAATACTTCTGTAGCCTGAGCCCTTTTTTAAGAAACTATCACCAGGCGAGAGAGTGTCATGAAGGTATCATAAAGTGCTATAGACAGAGAAGTTTTCTTGCTTCCCTACTCAAACTAGTCCAGTTCCCCTGGTGACAATCTTGACACGTTCCAGTTGGTAGACCAGATGCCCTTGGTTTACCTCTCTGGGGAACTGCCCACCAGGAGGTCATACCACTTGTTATTGGGCCAATCTTACCCTTATCTAACTTGGGTGGGGCAACCCTGAATCAGAACCAGCGAAAGGGAACTTTGAGGGTACAAAGAATAGCCGTTTGGATTTTCTGATTACTTTAGGAAAAGATACATTTTACTTCTTCTTCCCTTCCTGCTCAACTATGAAGAACACTAGAGACCAACATCCTAATGGCAGGGTGTATAAACTCGCTGAGGGTGAGGGATCTGCCTTCTTGCCCCTTTGGCACCTTGCCTGGTGGAGCAGTGGGAGAGAGCTGCTTAAATAATAATCACTTTAGAGCCTCTGAGAGACTCTGCCGTGGAGGTCAGGGGAAATGGTTTGGAAGAAAACATCCATTTCAGCCTGTGTCACTGGTCACTGCCTTTAGTTTCCTGGGTTTTCTTTGTGAGACTGACAGGATGAGGTCCTTTTAGTATGGCAGATGTCCTGTGTTGAAAGGATCTTGGCCTAATCACGTCCCTTTTCTAAACCTTGGTTTTACCATCTGCAAACAAAATAAGTTTGATCAGGTGGTGACTGGAGATCTTTTAAGCTCTAGAAGCCATAGATTTTCTTTCCCCAGGCTCAGAATGGTAGAAAATCAGCATTAGGGCATCTAATAGGCCCTGTCTCCTACTTCATACATTAATTCCTTAACAACATCTAGAGGAAGAGACTTTGGCTTTCATGGATGGTACCATATGAAAATCTTTTTTTTTTTTTTTTTTTTTTTTTGAGACGGAGTCTTGCTCTTTCACCCAGGCTGGAGTGCAGTGGCGCCATCTCGGCTCACTGCAAGCTCCGCCTCCCGGGTTCACGCCATTCTCCTGCCTCAGCCTCCCGAGTAGCTGGGACTACAGGCACCAGCCACCGTGCCCAGCTAATTTTTTGTATTTTTAGTAGAGACGGGGTTTCACCATATTAGCCAGGATGGTCTCAATCTCCTGACTTTGTGATCCACCCGCCTCGGCCTCTCAAAGTGCTGGGATTACAGGTGTGAGCCACCATGCCATTTGCTGTTTTATAGAATCTGTTCATTAGCTTAGGGCAAATTACCATTTTAAAAACGTTCCTGTGTTTTTCGGCTGGACCACGGTACCATGATCTCTATTCTACACCACAAATACCACACTGTTGATGCTCAGCCAGTTAGACTCACCCAGTTCTTATGCCTATGCAGTTAGTTAAGTGTCACATGACAACCCTCCCCCTATTCGGGAAAACCTGTTATTCCTAGGCTGATACTATCTCATCAATGCCTATGGCCCAGGGCAATGCTCAAGCCTTTTACTGCGGACACAGGCACTTTCTTGGACTAGCTCCTGGGTTCTCATCTTCCACAGCTCCCATGCCCCTCCCAACAACCAGATGTATTTTATACTCTGGCTCAGAGAGGACAGATTGTGTACAGAGCATGGACTTTTGAATCATACAGATGCAAAACTGACTCATGCCAGTTAGTAGCGGTATAACCTTAGGCCATCTACTGCACCTCTCTGAGCTTTGGGGTTTCTTCCTCTGTGAAATAAGGATGACTCTATGTCAGAATTATTGCAAAGCTTTGTGTGGGATCATCTTTTTAAGTCACACAGCACAATTTCTAGTAGCTAGCATGGGCTCAGTAACTGCTAATTCGCTTTCCATTGCTGTCCCTGGCGTGTTTCCTGGTCATGCTCTCTCTCCCTTTTTGGCAGCTTTGCCCAGTCTGTTCTCTCTGCTGGTCTGTCTTGTCCCTGAAGCTCTGTCTGGCTATCTGATCCTTGTGCTCTGAGGCACAGTTATCTTCTGCAAGCTTATCTTGGTGCTAATTATGCCTTGCCTGGGTTGGACACCTAGCCTCCGTGCTGCCTCTGAACTATGTGAATATGCCTCTATCACAGTACAAATGATACCAACATTGGTGACAACATTACTAATGGTCACTTATTGTGTACTTACAACATGCTAAACACTGGGCAAGCACTTCACAAACATGACTTCATCCAATCCCACAAAAGTATATTCCTTAGTTACTGTTACTCTTCCCATTTCTCAGCTGATGACCTTGACGCTGGAGAGGTTAGATACCACATGGAGAACCATGCAGGTGGAAAGGCTGAGATACACTAGAGCCCAGACTGCCTGGCTTGAAGGCTCATTCTCCTACTGCTTATCTGCACCCTTTAATGGCCTTTGATTTCTTGGAGGGCAAGGGAAAGAACTTGTTCAAGGGCAGGTACAGCTACTAAGAGACAGGACAGAGACTCACGTACAAGCAAATTGACTCCAGATGCTGCTTGCTTCAAAACTCGCTGTTACTTGGAGAATCAGCTTGAAGAAGGGGCAAGGATCTTCCCCTCCATTCTCTTCTATCTCTACATCCCCTTTACCCAGTAGTATGGCTGGTGCATTTTGGGCACCCAATGAATGTTTGTGGAATAATTCCTCCAATCTCAGTCCAAATCTAGCCTGTACTTTTTAGATGGGGAGTATATCTGACACTGACCACTCCCGATTAGGTTCAGGTTAGTCACAGAAGGAGTTTTAGTTACCCAATGTCTGGGCTGTGGTGCCAGTATGTTTCTGCGTTATTTCCCATCCAGAGACCGATCAGGTTTCCTCCTAATACACATCCTCAGTCTTACCAGTAAAGACCAAACAGGCTCAGTGCTGTCCTGCGACACTCGGATCTTAAAGAGTCAGGACTCACTTTGCTTGTAGCCTTGTAGGCTAATCATAGGCAAAGGAGATACTATCGTTTGGTCAGGAACATTCCCATGTGGTCATAAGAGCCAATATTAAAATAAATTCATGGCCTGAGACAGGGTAAAGAAAGAAAAGTTTCTGGGTTGCTCTGTGGATGTGTGCGCAAACCCGTGTTTGAAGGACATGCAGGGCCAATGCCAGGACATTCTGGAGTTTGTGCTCGACCCAAGATAATCCTAAATTTTGTTTAATATATCTGAAAGCATTTGTAAACAAAGATACGAGGTTATATTTTAACATGATGATTATTGTCATAAACAATGACAAATAAAGAAGAAAATCACAAAGGTCATTTATCAGAAATCAAATCCCCCTAGACCCTTCTCTGCCTGTAAGTCTACCTGCCTGCCAGGCGCTGGGTGCTGTTCTCCTCTCCTTGCTCCTGTGTGTCTGTCCTCAGTCCCACGGGCAGAGAAAATCCCTTGTTTATTTACACAATGCAGGGCCTGGAGATGCTGCTTTTTTTCTGTTCCTTTTTTCAGTTTTCAATTTCAATTTGTGCTTTTTCCATGGCATTTTTCTAGGGCCACTCGAGAAGAATAAGAAGCAAAGCAGCGTCCTTTGTCTTATGAGAAGAATGGAAATACAAAGGGAAACAAAAAGCAGCCCCAGTAGGTTTACCCTGCAAACCAGCTTGACAAATTAAAACTAAAGCTGGTGGGAGAAAGCAAGTCCTCATGTAAAACTGCATTTTCTGATCTGACAATGGAAAAACATGACTTTTCTTTTTAATGGTAAAAGGGACTATTAGTCTAAGGCCCTGTTATATTATCCCCATCTACAAGGAACCTTATTTTGAAAAGTTTTCTATTATTTCAAGCTCAGATGGAATTCAATCAAAGAAAAAACATTTCTGTTTGTCAGCGTTATTATCACTTTGGGTTCCTAAACCCAAATAATCTCTCTCTCTTCCTTGAGCCGGTATGGACACAGAACCGTACATACATTCTATCACTGAATAGTTGAGTTTATTCTCATTATTATTATGCCCATTGCACAAGTCAGAGTTGCTAACTACTCCAGGGTCAAAACTCTGCATAAAAATTGTAGGCTACGATTTGTGGACTATTAACTTTTTTTTTAGAATGACAGTTTAGGAGTGACAGCTTTTCTCCCAAGAGGAGTAATTCTTTCCTCTCTGTTTCTCTTAAGATTGTTTTTACTGTTGCATGTCACATGTAGAAAATAAGTGGACCTCTCTGACTACTTGTTAGGAAGTTTCAAGAAGAGTAATTATCAGTATAATTGTCATTATCAGTAGTTAATACCACTAATGGCATATGGTTCTCCAGCAAATTCTTTTGTCGCCTCCTTTACATTAAATCCAGAATTTAGCCACTTCTCACCGTTCCAGGTCTGGGCTACTATCCTCTCTCCTAGATTACTGCTATAGCCCCATTAAGAAATTTCCTTGTGGCTGGGCTGGCTCACACCTGTAATCCCAGCACTTTGGGAGGCCGAGGCAGGTAGATCACCTGAGGTCAGGAGTTCGAGACCAGCCTGGCCAACATGGCGAAACCCCGTCTCTACTAAAAATACAAAAATTAGCCAGGTGTGGTGGCATCAGCTTGTAGTCCCAGCTACTCAGGAGGCTGCGGAAGGAGGATCACTTGAACCCGGGAGACGGAGGTTGCAGTGAGCTGAGATCGCATCACTGCACTCCAGCTTGGGTGACAGAGCGAGACTCTGTCTCAAAAAAAAAAAAAAAAGAATTTTTCTTGCTTATATCCTTGCCCCTTCTTCAAGCCAGTTCTCCATGTAACAGCAGAGTTTTGGAGCAAGCAGCCTCTGGAGTCAATTTGCTTGTATGTGAGTCTCCGTCCTGTCTCTTACTAGCTGTGTCTGTCCTTGAACAAGTTCTTTGCCATCTCTAAACCTCAAGTTCCTTATCTGAAAAATGGGAGTAATTATACTTCCCATTGGAATTGTTTTCTGTTGAAAGTTAAGTGAGATAATGTACACTAAGTACTTAGCATATAGCCCTGAGGCATGCATGCTAACATTATTATTACCAAATTATACAGTAAAAGCAGGTGAGTTTTAATTTGACACTAGGTCTGCAGCAAGAGAAAGTATAGGTCTTAAACATAGTGATATGGTTTGGATCAGTGTCCCCACCCAAATCTCATGTTCAATTGTAATCCCCAGTGTTGGAGGTGGGTCTGGTGGGAGGTGATTGGATTGTGGGGGCAGAGTTCTCATGAATGGTTTAGCACCATCCCCCCTTGGTACTGTATAGTGAGTGAGTTATCATGAGATCTTTTGTTTAAGTGTGTGGCACTGCTCCCCTCTCTCTCGGTCCTGCTTCTTCCATGCAAGACACCTTCTCCCACTTTGTCTTCTGCCATGAGTAAAAGCTCCGTGAGGCCTCCCCAGAAGCAGATGCTGATATGCTTCCTGTACAGCGTGTGGAACCATGAGCCAATTAAACCTCTGTTCTTTATAAATTACCCAGTCTCAGGTATTTCTTTACAGCAATGCAAGAACGAACTAATACACACAGAAAACATACATCCTCAGCAAAATGATATAATTTGTTTTGTTTCTTTCTCACAGTTAAGGCCTTGTTAAATGACAAATAGTCTATGAAAATCCCCATGCATATTCAGCCTCTATCATTAGCAGCCTAAAAACTGCTTTTGGGGAGAAAGAGATTCAAATATAACCAAAATCAAGAAGCTGTGATAAAAGTCACAAGAAAATTTTTGCTAGGAAAGAATTTAAGGGCTAAGGAGACAAAGGTAATTTCTGGCTGGGATGACACAGTAAGACTTCATGGAGAAGACCAGGATTTGGCCTGGACTTTGTGGATTATACTAGAATTTCAATAGCAAAGTTTGGTGTGGGAAGGTGCTGGAAGAAGAAAATGGTAAGAGAAAATAAGAGAAAAGTGAACATTAAAATCAGAGTGTGCAAATACTCAATTTGCTGGAGGGTTGGGTAAAGAAAAGGCAACTTATAAAATCAAGCTAGAAAGCAAGTCTGGGACAAGCTATGGATGATCTTCAATGATTCACTAAATACTAGGCCTTGAGCCAGGCACTTTATATACATTACCTGGTTTAATCCTCACACCAATCCTGTGAGGCTCAGAGATTGAAGTAGTTACTCAAGATCACTAAGCTGATAAGTAACCGAATCAAGATTTGACCTCAGATCTGGAGCCTCTCTAGGCTTTCTTGCTAAAGTCAAACACTGTTAGAGGTAACTAAATCTTGGGGTAAGGATTGGAGGTGGGGCCCAGCTTCAGGGCAGTTGCACCAGGCTTGAGATGAGATAATAAGGGCCTGGAATAGGGGTGGAGTGTGATTGTGATGCAGGGGCAAAGCAGTGTGTGAGGGACTTCCAAGAAGAATCATAAGGCATGTTGACTTACAAGAATAAAGGGCAGGGAGGCATCAAAGATGACTCCAAGTTCTTCGGCCACAGTGCTGCGAGCATGGGGCTGCTCTTTTGTTTGTTTGTTTGTTTGTTTTTGTGAGACAGAGTCTCGCTGTGTTGCCCAGGCTGGAGTGTAATGGTGTGATCTTGGTTCATTGCAGTCTCCGCCTCCCGGGTTCAAGCGATTCTCCTGCCTCAGACACCCGAGTAGCTTAGACTACAGGCATGTGCCACCATGCCCGGCTAATTTTTGTATTTTTAGTAGAGAAGGGCTTTCACCATGTTGGCCAGGCTGTTCTTGAACTCCTGACCTCAGGTGATCCACCTGCCTCAGCCTCCCAAAGTGCGGGGATTATAGGCGTGAGCCACCGCATCTGGCCAAGGGCTGCTCTTAACAGAAACAGGAAAGCCAGGATGATTTGGGGGAAAGTGACAGGTTTATCAAGAGCTTCCATCCTTTTTGACTCAAAGGTTGAGTATAAGCCCAGGGCAGGACCCTGGAAGATGGTGGAGGCCGGGGCGGGGAGGTGGTGAATCAGACAAAGTTCTACTCTGCAATGGAATCAGAATGAGTAGAGTCTCTACTGCCCCCCTGCCCTGGAAACCTTGCTTTTGTTCTGGTTGGTTAGCAAAAAGACTGTGCTCTTTGTTAAAATGCTATATCGCAGCCTGGAGGAGATTCTAAAGAGTGAGAAAAGAAATGGATTTGGCAAAACTTAGAGGCTGTCAACAGCTTTTTAGATGATAACTGCCATAGAACAATGTGTGTGTATACCAGATGAAAAAAATAGAACCTTTCATCAGAATGTTCTCTTTGGAGAGTAAAACTGGAGAGAAGTTTTATCCACATCCACTTGCCTATCATAGCAATAAGGAACTATGTAGATGTGCACACATGTATGTATATACAATGGTTTTGCGAATCATGTGACTGGGCAATGTTAAACGTGCTAAATATGCTAACCGTTGTCCCAGAAAGCAACTCTGGTACGATTTTACTGTAGAGGGCAGGTTGTCCATTTCCCCAGCAATGACTTTTCCACAAAAAACACTTGGAAAAATGTTCAAATCACATTTACCACTTCAGTCAGATGCTAGCATTTTTTTTTCACATCTCCCCATTATAATGATTGTAGTTCTAGAATGATGCCTATTTTATGTAGAAATATTGAAGAATGAAGTGCTCTATAAAAGTAAATTTTCTAGTCAAGTATGGGTTATCCGTTAATGCCAAATAAGAACAAGTGAATTCTCTTGGATGAAAACGTTTCTAAAAAGGAATAGACACGTCTATCTTCTTAGACAACATTAAGTAGGATGAAAATCCATTATTATCTTCTGTTGTGACTTAGCGATGTTCTCATTGACTGTCAGGGATGATAGGCTATTTGGGCCTCTCTCAATGGTCCCGGACTGCTCACAGGGAGAGTTCACGTGTCTGCTATTTATAGTTTTCTGTCTCAATGGTGTGACTAACTGTCCTCACCACTCTCACTGACGGTGCCTCCCTGATTTCTAATTGCATTGGGCAGGAGCACCCGATCAAAACCAAGCACAGGAGTGGTGGTTTCTGTGGCATTTAATGCCTGTGACTGTGGGGAATTTAGTGCATGGATTGTCTCATATCAATGTCAGGCTTCAAATTAGTCTTTTTTTCCTTTAATTTTCTTATTTTCTGATTCTTGCATATATTCTGGGTAGTTAAGGGATCTGTATTAGGGACCATTTGATAAATTAGGGATTGCCATATTCTTAGCAGGAACATTTTCTAATTGTTTTTATTTGATCTCTTTCTGCTAATCTATACTAGGAAGTTAAGAATTGAACATACCTAGATTCTTAAGGAGAACAGTTGCTAAGTGAAATAAATATAACTGCTTAAGGTAGGAATAGAAGTGAGCTCTTAACAGTAATGAGAGCAACTGCAGTGTCTACCACTCCTCTAAGCATTGTACATGTGTGAGTCTCCATCTTCCCAGTGACCTTCAGTATTATCATTCTTATTCCAGTAGAGTTAACACAGATTTAAAAAGGTAGACTATCTACTGAAAGTCACATGGCTAGAATTCCCATGCTGTGCTAGTCTGTGGCAGGCCTCTCCACTCATTTGGATTTTGTGGAGGGACAGAAGGGGAATGAGTGCAAGCCTCAATGAGGTCAGAGGTAGTATTCCATATTAATATCAATGGTCACTATTTTTGAGCAAGTAAAGAACCTACTGAGAGAACAACAGGTCGAGCAGCAACAGAGCCTGTGTGGTCATCAGAGGGGCCTGCTGGCCCTCGGGGCCACGTTAAGCAGCTGCTTTGTCACTGGAGCCACACTTCCCCTTATTTTGTATAGTTCATTCCTCTACTCAATAGATCCTTGAAAGAAAAGCCCACTAGCTGTGGGAAGAAAAGAACCATGACACTGTCAACTTTCTCTTTGTTCTCTGAAGTACAGAATTCAATCTCCTCTTATTTCCTGGAAAACCATCAATTTACGGACAGGGTAAAAAGAATCTTAGTTATAAAGAAAGAGCCAGGCCTACACTACAGACTTGAACTTGCTCTGTAATCCTTTGGCAAGAGCACCTACTGACTGGGTCACATTATTCAAATGTATTTTATAATTGATCATCATCTCTTTTAAACTTTGCCTTTTCAATAGAGAATTCTCTAAATGCCCACAAGTAGAACTAGCATGGAATAAAGCAAGCTGTTAAAGAAAGTCAAATTCCAAAAAGTTGGCTTGGTAAAATAGCACAAAAAGGTGTATATTTTTAGCTAGAAATTACAAACCTGCTGCATTTAAGTCAGGCAACAGTTGCACAAAGTACAACGTAATTATTTTCTGTCCCCTGCCTGTCTTTGAGTCTGTCACTTTGCTATTCACTTATGGACATCAGTGAGAGATGTTTCTTTCCTTTTTAACCTCTCCCTTGTCAGTCCATTGCAGGAAAGTACTCCTTAGCTTGAAAGTTATGTACAGATAGAGGCATACAAACATTCGAGAAACATTCAAATGCTTAGTCCCTGTCTCATACAAACCCTGCACTTCAGCTATTATGTTTTCTCCTTCTTTATTTCTTCCCACCCTTTCAAATGTATTAACGAAGAGCCTTTAAAGTGTCAGGCATTGTGTGAAGGCCTGGGGAGATTGTGTGTGTGTGTGTGTGTGTGTGTGTGTGTGTGTGTTTGTATACACTGTGCCTGTCTTTAGGATCACTTGTGCCCTTTATCTCAAAATTTTGGACAACTGGGTAGATACTGGGTAGATGAAATTTAATCACCCCTTTTTTACTAAACTTTAAGGACACCATGATTTTTTGTTTCTACACAGTAGGAACTATAGGTAGGTGAAGCTCAAAGTTTATAACCTCAAAAATTTCATCATTACAGCAATTTTATTAGCTAAAAGAGCAAATATAATTTTTAGGTGATAAGTAAGATGTACCTAATAGAGACATTTTTGGAGCCATGGTTATTTAAAATAAAAAAAAATAGGATTTTTTAGCAGCTAAATTTAGCAGTGAGGACAATTACAAAATTAAGTACTACTCAATAGGTCCCTAAAATTCCAAATGAAAAGAAAATTCATGGGTTTATACCAGGTATAATAGACAATTCTAATTCCTTGAAAATAAACGAGGTTTCGTTTTTATTCACTCTTTAGAAAAGAAAAACCTAGCTTTTATTAGGCAGTAGAGTCTGTTTGAGAAAATAACCATTTTAGCGGCTCTTCATAATTATGGTGTCAGTCTAAAAAGCAGCTAATGCCACATTCTAGCCAAATATGAGAATTCCATGGGCTTAAGGCTTGAGACAAGTAAGGCAGTCCCTAAAATAAATTGGGTAACTGGAAGAATAATTCTTTTCCAGAAGGAGAAACATGTGAATGGTAAGCCCTATAATTACTTGGGACATTAACTTATCAATTATCTCATCATCTTTTAAAAACATATATAATTAATTTTTTTAAAAAATAGAGATGGGGTGTCACTATGTTGCTCAGGCTGGTTTTGAACTCCTGGGCTCAAGCGTTCTGCCCTCCTTGGCCTCCCAAAGTGCTGGGATTTCAGGTGAGAGCTGCCGCGCAGGCCCATCTCCTCCTCTTTAAACAAAAGGCTACCCAAAGCATAACTACCACACTGCCAGGGACTAACAAGGAAAACAACCCACAGCCAGAAGCATCCTGGATGCTTTGAAGGAGGGGCAGGCTTGGGGACATTTTCCAAGTTGCTTGGTGTTTAGAACCTATCCATCAGGCTAGTTCAATTCCTCCAAAAATTCCCAGAGGTGAGAGGCAGTCAACAGCTTTGCTGGGCATGACAAGTTTCATTTCAAGGAGTCCAGCTTGTAATTTCAAGCAGACTGCTGTTGTAGGCCCAATCAACTCAGAGTTTCAATTGCTTTTCAAGCATTGCTTCATTGAACACACTCAGCAATCACAGAACCACCCGTGTCAACGTGGCAAGGACTGGGAAAGAACTCACAAATCACTTAACAGAAAAGCATATTTTAGCAGTTTTCTGAAACAATTGTCCTAAACATACCTTTTTACAATGACTGATCCTAACTTTCTGATATGGACTTGGAAAAAAGACATTTCTGGAACTGGTATACAATCAGGGAGGAGCTGGTAATGTACAAATACTGCCTTGTGAAAGAATATTGGATGCTCTTGTTCTCACTCCTACTTCAAATTGTTATTGAGCTTTACCTATGGTTTCTAAAATCATCAGGTTTTAAGAAGTCATTTTACATTTACATTCACACACACTTAAACACACATCAAATACATTTATCACATATACACATTAAACACACACACACACACTGATGATAAAAATGGAATTTCCCAGAATAATCCCTGTTTCAAATATTCTCTCCAGTTTTTAGCTCACATCCAAGACCATCTATTTTAAATTTTTAGCTTCCAAAATATGGTCACTGAATCAAGATGATCCATATTATGACTCTAAGACTGAAATTCAGATTTTGATTCAACAGATATTTTCTTAACACTTTCTTCAGATGTAGGGGTGATATTTCAATGCAATATCTTATGAAATCAGAGGATCTTTATTACATGGAATACAGCATATTTTGTCCTTGATTTTCCTCAGTAACATATAATGGACCTATTGCGATACTCTTGAATGAAACAGTCAATGCATAGACGCTTTTAGAAAAATGGATTTCTGTAAAAATAAAAAATAAACATCATATGTTGAAACTTATGTTTCAACATATAATATTTATTATTTCCTATATAACAATATAATTTTATTATAACATATATTTAATATAATTTAATATAAATAATGATATAAATAATATAATAATGTATAACAATATAATATATCAGGCCACTTAAGTGGCTCTTGCCTTGAGCAAGTCATCTAACTTCTTGTTTTCCTTTTTTTTTTTGAGACAGGGTCTTGCTTTGTCATCCAGGGTGGAATGCAGTGGTGCAATCATAGCTCACTGTAACCTTGAACTCCTGGGCTCAAGCGATCCTCTTGCCTCAGCCTCCCTAGTAGCTGGGACCACAGGCATGCACCTCCATGCCCGGCTAATTAAAACAAAATTATTTGTAGACATGGGGTCTCACTCTGTGGCCCAGGCTGATCTTCAACTCCTGGCCTCAAGTGATCCTCCAGCCTTGGCCTCCCACAGAGCTGGGATTATAGGTGTGAGCCATGGTGCCTGGCTATAACTTCTTGTTTTACAGATGAAAACACTATCTCCTTCATAAATTGTGAGAAAAATAAATTAATATGCACAAAACAGTTTAAAAAGACCCTGGGATATACTTGGAGAAATTGGACTAACTTAATAGATGGGCTTAAAAAGTAACCTGGATAATGAAAGTGTTCAGTAAATGTTGTTGCTATTGCTGTCATTATTTAAAGTCCCAGTTTCCTCATCTGTAACTGAAGGGGTAGATTAAATCTCAATGATCTCTACAGTTTCTTTCCTTTGGTGATGCTCTGTTGCCTGTCCTTTAACTTTCTATGAAGTGACCAACATAGAAGATGAGTTGGTCAGGTTAACATTTAATATAAATGAAAATTTACCCTGAGGTGTTAAGAGCTGATAGCAGAAACAGGAGCATTAGAGTAACTGTTTTGTCTTGTTTTATGCAGATAACTTCCCTGTGTTTGCTTTTTTATAATGCCAAAATGATGAAATGACAATAAGCAGGCAATTTCCTCCAGGGGCTTAAAAACTTGGCCTAGTTTTGAATGTTTTAGGGTCCAGAAGGAGAGAAACCTAGCTCAGCCTTAACAGGAAGCAGAACAGCTTGTCAATTGGTTGTTTTAGCTCCCTGGAGTCTCATTCTGATATGGTAATTTTGTGTTATAAATCTGGGAGAATGTTGGACAGGCTGAGGTCCAGTTATTCCAACAACTGCTACTGTAAATCCTTCATTCCCCCAGTAGTTGCCCTCTTCCTCAAATATCTTTCCATGCAGAGTAAATGCTAGTTATGGGGGCTATAAACTGCTTAAAATTAGGCTTTGGGCTAGAGAGTGTGTCTTCTCCTGTAAAAACAAGCTTTTCCTTGTATTTCCCAGTATTTTGGCTCCAACAAAATCCAAGGGCTATATTTCTTGCTCCCAAATGCATAGAAAAAGTAATTTAAAAAAATTTTAAAAATGTAAATACTAATGAGAGGCAAAGCAGTCAAGAAGATACCATTTCTCTAGGTACCAACAGTTCAAACAATAAAAAGATACTTATTTATCAATAACTTGATTTCAATAATATTTTATAAAATGAACCACTTCTGATCAGATACAGATTTATTGGTAATACTGCTTGCAAAACAATTCAAAAGTAAAAGAAAGACAAAGTGAAATAGAGCTTGTATGAGAGAGAGAATGACAGATTATCCTTGGTGGTTCTAATTGATTTCTGACATTGTCCCCAACATAGCTTTTGTTGCATGTAAAGAATACTCTGTACAGTGGTGGCCCAAGGCCGCTTCAATAATAGTTCGCTGTTTTGTTAGTCAACAGCTGGCTTGTATGTGACCTTGATGTTTGTATTATACCCAGGAAACAGGAGACTTACGATGGGACTTTGACCAGGGCCAGCATTATAACCACATTAATGGAGAATGCAAATTCAAATTGAGGTGGGGCTGGCAGGAGTTCATCATTGAAAGGCTGCATTCATCACAGATGTCAAGTACAGGCTGGGTCTTCATATTTCTTTTTGTCATACAATGACTTCTTCTCCTGTGGCTGTTTCACATGGACTGTGTATTCAGGGGACAAAGCTTCTGCAGTAGGCTTTGAGTAAGGTCAAACTCCATGGTGCCTAAGAGCCTAGGACACTCACTAAAATTGCCCAATAAAATGTCTGGACATTAAATAAATTGTATTATATGAAATTCATGAGTGGGAAGGGCAAGCACTAAGGGTCATTTCTGTATTATGGTATTTAACAATCGCTTCCATTCAAATGCTACAATATTATGCAGTCTGTAGTAGATGTCCATGCACAGCATTCACATTCAACTTTAATATTTAGGAAGGCTTTTGTTAGGCAGACGTGGGAGTGGTATGCTAATCAATATGAACTTTTCTCAAATGTTCTTAATAGGGTAATAACACTGATGCCAGGATAACCTTGAAGTTTATATTTGCCAAGGTAGATATCCTGCAGAAAGAAGTTTTGAGAACTATAGTAGAAATGGAAGAAAAATATATTAATAGCATAGACTTGGGTATCTTTATAACCAGATACCTACTCTTTTCTAAAACCATGGCTAAAAGGGCTTAGGTGCTATTGGTAACTTCCTCCTAGTTTAAAACTCAGCCTAATGTTTTCAGTGGTGGGGAGAGATCTGACTCTGTGAAATAATGAATGGTTCAGCCTTAAAAATATGTTTAGAAATAGCATGAAAAAAATGCAAATATTTTATTGCTAAATGAAAACTTTCACTGTATAGATATATGCAACATGATTACCACTGTGTTCAAAACAACATAAAATAAACCTAAAACCTTATACACAGAAAAAAATACCTTAGAAGAAAATTCAGCAAAGGTCATTGGTGCTTGTGGGGCTGTGGAAGATCTTTTTCCTCTGTTTATATTTTGATAGTTTTAAAATTTTCTATAATAAGCATATTTCTAATTAGTATATATTACTTTCACAATAGAAAAAACCAACTGGATCAAAGCTATACTCAACTTCAAGATGACTGTTTACTGAGAAATGTGAAATTAATATGAAATATGAAAGAAAACTCTTACTATGTAAATGAATCACGGCATCCAAGAAAGATGTGCTGGATGGGAACTAGAGATCATCTAGATTGCATTCTGTCTAATCAGATCATATGAAGGTAAGATTTCTGGGATGAAGAGTTAAAAGTGTGCCCTTCTCACATTAGAAGAGAGAAATGGAAAGAATCCAAGCTTTTTATTCAAACAAGTCTGGATTTAAATTTTGATGCTGCTTCTTAACTTTCTGTGTCCTTTGGGCAAATTATTTATCCTCTCTAAGATTTAGAAAAGAAAGATGGCAATAGTGCCTACTTCTTAAAGTGGTTTTTAGATTTAAATGAGAAAGGGGAAGATAGATACATAGGTAGGTAGACAGATATAGATACATACATACACATATTGCCTAATACCTACTACACAGCTTTTTAGCATTATTCTTATCAAAGCCTCTTTTATTCCTCTGGCCATTGGCTAGAAATATTTTGATATCATTTCTTTTGGGTTTAAAAGAGAAGGAAGATAACTACTGAAATCGCTTTCTTCTTCCTTTTTTTAAAAAAAGCATGGTAAGCACATTTAACATGAGATCTACCCTTTCAACAGACTTTTAACTGTACAATACAGTATTGTTAACTACAGGACAAATGTACAATGGATCTCTATAACTTACTTATTTTGCGTAAGTTCCTGTTGACTAGCAACTCACCATTTCTCCCTCTCTGCAGCCCCTGGCAACCACCACTGTGCTGTCTGCTTCTACAGGTTTCACTATTTTAGATTCCCCAGAGTCCTGTGTCTTCCAATACTGACAGAATAGTATTGAAGTCCATGGTATATTTTTTATGGACAAGAGTTGTTGTGATATCATCCCTTGCTGTCTATTCTCCTTCAGCTTCTTCCCTTAGTTTTTCTTTTCCTATAGTGCAGAATTTCTCAAAAGCATGTTCTGTTCTGTGTCCACTTTCTCCAGTCTTATTTTCTGTTGAATGGCCTCTTCAGGATTTGTTTCCATAACACTACTGAAACTGAACTTCTCAGGGTCATCAGCGAACTCCATCTTGCTAAATCTGGTGGCAAATTTTTATTTCTTTTAGTACTTGATATATTAGCACAAGATGGTTTCCTTCTCCTGGAAGTTCTTTTTTCACTTGGCTTCTAGGACACCACATCTTTCTGGTCTTCTTTCTATCTTACTGGCTGCTTCTTTTCAGGTCTCCTTTGTGGGGCCCTCCTTCTCTCTCCCATCTATAAATGTCACAGTGCTTGGGTCTCAGCTCTTGTTCCTTGCTCCACCCGCATTCCCTCCTCAGTAGGCTCATTATCTTTCATGGTGGGAATACAGTCTATATGCTAATTGGTCTCAAATTCATATCTCCTACTCCAATTTCTCCCTGAAGTTCAGGTCATAAATCCAACTGTCCAGTAGGCATCTAAAAATGATCATGTCCAAAACAAAACTCTTGTTTCCACTTCCTCAAAAACCCACCCCTTCCCCATGCTTCCCTGGTTTATTAGAAGGCAACTCCATTTTCCACAGTCACTCTTGAAATAATACAGAACTCTTCTCTTTCCCTCATACCCATCATCTACAGCAAGTCCTGTTGCCTCCACCTTCAAACTTGATTTCCAGTCCAACCACTTCTCACCATCTCTTACCTCAGCCCACAGCACCTACACTGGACTGGGGTGTAATGCCTGCATTACTTGGTAGTCTCCTAAATGATCTCCTAGTTTATATATTTGGCAGGTGCCAGAATGATCCTTTAAAACTCTAAATTAGATCATATTATTACTCTGCTCAAAACCATCTAATGGCTTCTCATCCCACTCAGAATAAAACCTAAACTATTTATCATGTTCTGCTTCTCCAACATCATCTCCTATCACTGCCTGCCTTACTTGCTTTTCTCCAGGCACACCAGCCTTCTTGCTGTGTCTCAGACACGACAGGCATGTTCCTGCCTCAGAGCCTTTGCACCCACTCCTCCCTCTCCCTGGAATATTTTGCCTTCAGATCTTTGCTTGGCAGCTGGCTCCCTCACTTAGTACTAGGTTCTCATCTTTAAGTATCACATCTTCAGGGAGGGCTTCTTCAACCCCCCTTTATGTACACTCACTCTGAGCTAGGTGCTGTTCTAGGTGCTGGGGGACAGCAGTGAACAGAGAGCTCCTCCTCTCTGAAGTTTACCCCACCTCATCCTATTCCATCCCATCTCATTGTTCTGTATCTATTAGTTCTTCTTTTAATTTTTTTTCTCATTGTACATATTACTGCCTGGTACCTTTCCACATATTTATTTTCTTCTTTATTTACTATCTCTTCTCTGTTAGAATGTAGGCTGAATGAGGACAGGTACTGTTGTATCCCTAGCCTCTAGAATAGTGCTTGGCAGGTGGCAGGCGCTCTATAAATGTTTCTGGAATGAATGATTGTAGAAGTAGTTTGGTAAACAGAAGTCTATTGCAGGCAATAGGCAGAGACTTCATCTTGCCATGTGTGACTTAGAAGGGATGTGAGTAGAATATGAATGAATGTTCCAAGCTGAAGCCTACTTCATGGATGTCACTAGCAGTTCCTGAGTACATCCTGGATGTCCATTCAGTGTTCTATGCTTTATTGCATTGAGTGATGATTTGGCTTTCAACAGATATACATGTCCATCTTGAATTTTTTGCAGTAAGTTTTGGTTGCATATGCTCAGGTTTATTTGTGTATGATATGTGCCGTGCCTGGCATCTGCTCTGCTTCCTGGCCCTCTGTGTGCCTGTGCCCAGAGGACATCTGAGAGTTAGTTGGCATATTAAAAGGTAGTATCAGAAAATCTTCACTCTGAGCCCTCTGGCTGATCCTATTGGGGTTGAGAAACCTATCAAGTACTGCTAAGCTGGCTGAATGACAAAATCAGCTCACACAAGGAAATAAATCAGCTGCGGTGGGCATGGAGAGCCCTGAGGACCAATGGCAGAGGAAGACAGAGATTATGGCTCAGGGATGGTAGATGATTGAGGTCTGGATAGAAACTGGGTTGTCCAGAAACACTATGTCTTAGCCAGAGCTGGAACATTGGCATTTGAAGCTGAAGACTGACTAGTCCTGGCACTTTCAAGCTCTATCTGTGTTAGGATTGGGGTCCTCTCCTCCAGTCACTTTTCTTTTTGTCCATAATGGAAGCTGCAAGTTGACACTTGCAAGCCCAGAGTTTTGAGATGCTGGTGGGTGTGTTTTCTGGCCATAGTACCTTTCCCCCGGTGCTCTCAGCAAGTCCAGAGGCATCTCTCTGATGATGCAGGGTTGGGTATGATGTGCCTACACCTGCCGCAGTGAGGCACCGGAAATATAGGCATTAAGAGAGGAGACTTCCATGAGAGTCATAGAAAAGAAACTTGCCATTCAAAGTGGCTTTTTGACTTCACTGTTTCCAGGAAGTGCTGTCTCTGACAGGAATTATTTCCTTGTTTTCTGCCAGTGATCGTGCATGTTTTTGGCAATGTGAAATATGGGTGCATGGAGGAGAAATGAACAAATAAAAGGAGAGGAAGGGAGATAAAGTAAAACCATCATTGTTGTTCAGTTCTTCAGAAAGATTATCCATCCTCTCTAACAGTGGTTTTTTTTTTTTCCTTAGTGTCACAGAGTGAAAAGAGCAAAAACTTTGGAATTAGACACATTTGTGCTTAAATCCTGGATGTTTCAGTTATGGTGTTGGCTTAGGCAAAAAATCTTAATTTCTCAAATCTTAGGTTATTAATCTGTAAAACTGGATAAATAATATCTGTGATATAGGGTTGTTTTGAGTCTTAAGTGAAATAGGTGCAAAGTACAAAGCATAGGGCCCAAAAGATTCTTCTATAAATAGTAACTTTAAAAAGGGGAGTCAGGAGAGAAAATACCGCATCAGATGTGAATGACCTGGGCTTCACTTATTAATTTATTGAGCAAATTATTAAACTGAGCATCTTCTTTGAATCTAGAAATGGGTGATATGATGGGCAAGATAGATATGCCTCCATAGAGGCAAAAGGTGCAGACAGGTAAAAACACATGCAAATGTAAAAATATAAGAGAAGTGCTAAGCATGATAAGTGTCACTATGAAAGGAAGAGAAGAAGGAAAGGGGAAACTGCTTTATATAGAGTGATCAGGGAAGGCTTCCTGGAGGAGGTGATGTACAAGCTGAGAATGAAGAATATGAAGGAGCCAGACATACGAAGGCTGGAGGGAAGGGTTCCAGGTAGAAGAAAGGATGTTAGCAAATGTTTGAGGCCAAACAAAACTTGGTGTGTCTGAGGTACTGAATACCAGAGTGGCTGAGATGAGAGACCAGTGCCAGAACAAGGAGAGACACATAGGATGAAAGGACTGGCAGTTATTCCTGGGGAAAGTCTCTCTTGAGAACCTGTCACAAGAACATGCCATGTTGTAAGAAGGTTTCTCCCTTTGGTTATTAGTCTTCCCCCAACAGTCTTGGAAGTAAAATGAAGCTATTTTGTTATAATGCAATAGTTTGCCTATATTGAAATCATTAGCATTCGATCATTTCTTAGTGTTGCTCTGTGAGAGGATGGTGCATTATGGTGAATTATCTGCTGTTCTCCACAGGAGCCAAAGCTGTCTCCCCGTTAGCTCCAGAACAAAAGTAGCCTGCAGCCCACACCCTGGGGTCTGATGAAAGGACTCACACTCCAGTCTGCATTCCTGCTGCACCTGCCGGACCCTGCTGGCAAAATTTCTGTTTCTTCATTGACCAGATAAAACTGCAGTGTGGCCCCTTGGAGGGTTCCAGGAAAACTCAAGCTCCACTTCTTGGTTTTTAAGTTAGCCTGCTGCCACTTGGAGCTGAGAGCTGTAATCCCCACTCTGCCCTGGTGGGGACCTGACCTCTCTCCCACTGGAACCAGGTTGGTGGGAAGTAGCAAGAGAACTTGATTTCACTCCTCTGCTAACATAGAGTCTATGTTCTCTGTTTCTGGTCTCACCTTCAAAATTAGGGCGGTGGTCTTTGATAGGATGATAACAGCAAGACAGGAGAGGTAGGCAGCGGCCAAATCATGCCACTGAATGACGTAAGAGCTGAATGACCTCTAGCAAATTATTTATCTTCTCCAGACACTTTTTTTTGTCCCTAAAAATAGGAACAGCATTATCTATCTCTTAGTGTTGTGGGGGAAGATATGATTACAAAAAGCAATTGGCATGCTAGGTGTTAATTTATTCTTTCTTCCCTTCCCTTCCTTTCCCTTCCCTGGTCAGTGAGTCCTTCTCCCTCTTTTCTACCTCTTATAATTGAATATCTCATCTTTCGTATGTGATGTGGTGGTGAATCCCAGACGGGCATTCTCACCACTTGTTACATCATGGCCAAGTGCTTGGAGAAAGACGTGATCACAATATTGAAAATTAAGTCATTTGGAGTCAATTTCACTTAATTATGCTCTCTCTCTGCCCCAACATCCACCAGGCCTGCTCTCAATGTGCAATGTTGCTTCATTTGGTAGTATCCATGGAAAATGAGGGGTTTCATATAAATGAGTTTTTAGGGCTTTTTCAAGAAAAATTAAGCCCATCTTTTTGTGGCAAATTGTAGCAGGCCTTCTCTTAGGCTCAAAGGCACAGTAGGAAATAAAATATGTAAGTGGTAATGGTGCTGATGTAAGAATTTTCTTAGATCAGAAAGTCCCACCTGGGGAGCTTTTAACATCTTTCACTCTCAGGCCATACCTCGGGCCAATTACATCAGAATCTCTAGGGGTGGGATCCAGGCATCAGTATTTTTTGAAGCTTCCAGGTGATTCTAATGTGCAACCAAGGATGCGGAACCACTGCTATTCAGTTTCTTAGCACTCGAAACCTCTGAATGTGTCTATGTTTCTATGAATTAAAAAAGAACACTACAACCATGTGTTTGCTGCAGGCCAACGTTATGGCCCACAGGGACGGGGGTGAATGAAGCCTCAGTCAGAGGCAGACACATCTTTATGGAAATGACCATGAGAGGCCAGGTCTGGCAAGACATGAGCATTGGCCACCACAGCTGATAGCCATGTGCCCATAACAAATAGTGGAATTGTGTCAGTTTTCGAAGGGAATGCTTACAACCGTTGTGGAAGACAGTGTGGTGATTCCTCAAGGATCTAGAACTAGAAATACCATTTGACCCAGCCATCCCATTACTGAATATATACCTAAAGGATTATAAATCATGTTGCTATAAAGACACATGCACACATATGTTTATTGCGGCACTATTCACAATAGCAAAGACTTGGAACCAACCCAAATGCCCATCAACGATAGACTGGATTAAGAAAATGTGGCACATATACATCATGGAATACTATGCAGCCATAAAAAAGGATGAGTTCATGTCCTTTGTATGGACATGGATGAAGCTGGAAACCATCATTCTGAGCAAATTATCGCAAGGACAGAAAATCAAACACTGCATGTTCTCACTCATAGGTGGGAATTGAACAATGAGAACATTTGGACACAGGAAGGGGAACATCACACACTGGGGCCTGTCGTGGGGTAGGGGGATGGGGGAGGGATAGCATTAGGAGATATACCTAATGTAAATGACGAGTTAACGGGTGCAGCACACCAACATGGCACATGTATACATATGTAACAAACCTGCACATTGTGCACATGTACCCTAGAACCTAAAGTATAATAATAATTTAAAAAACCCAGTGGAATTGGGCAGTAGAATAAAAGAAACAGAGAAAGTCAGATGAGAAGGTGAAAGAAGGGAAATGGTATTTAATATAAAGAAGGAGAGATTAGCTGGTAAAACATTTAAATACCCTTCAAGGGAGAAGACGGTTAAATAAAACAGATAAAAAGCCAAAGATAAATGATAAAGTGATAGTCTTTAGGCAGTACACGTATGTCTTCCCCAATTAGGATAATCTTCTCAGATCAAGGTTTGGGTTTGATGAAGGTAGGTAATATATCGAGAGACTGATATATTGAGCTCTACATCAGGCCAACGCATTTGGATGAAACCTTGAAATCTGATGAATGTATTCATTTACTGAGCATCACCTTTAACAAGATGAAGCATAAATATTGATATAGAAGAAAGTGTAGATGAATGAATTCAAATAATAGGAGGTATTTTATGTCAATTGATTAGCAAAGAAGAGAAAGCACAAAGTATCTGGTTTTCAGACACCTGGCTTACAAATAATCTATGCATATAGATAGTTTCCCTAGCTCCTTCCTGTCTATTTTCTTCTCAACCCTCTACTAAAATACAATGGGTGAAAAATGCAACAAAACTTACAGGTTTGAACAAATATTGTGGAATCAGAAGTGGAGAAAGGGAATAAGCTGGAAAATATCTGTTTATTTTGGAGCAGTGATTTCCAAACTTTAGTTTTGTGTCCTCTAGTCAAATTAGTTTTACTGGGAAGGGTTAGAGAACTAAAATAAATTTAAAACAGAGGAAGAGTGGCCCAGGGTCCTTTATGTTCAGTATCCATTATTGTCCTTATCCTTACCCACACTGAGGTGCTGGAGGAAGCAGAGTTTGGGAATGATTGGAATATGAGAGTTGCATAGAAGGAGATTGCTAAGAAGATTCGGCATTTTATGTGGCATTCCCACCCCTTCCTAACCCCTCTGACCTGTATTTCCCCTTGACTTTGTCATACTGCCTTGACCCCCAATCAATCATTCCTTTGGATCCATATGTGTCCTCTGCTGAAAGTACAAGCACATCATGAGGTCAAAGAGCCATCAGTCCCACTTACATGAGTGTGAACTTAATAATGCCACTGGCCTCCAGATTCCTAGGTGAGTTCATTTGTGGTGAGGAAATGGAGTTGCGGTAAGTGGGAGACGGGTAATGCTGGGGGAGGATGATGGGGAAGTCCTGTTAGTGTGTCTCTAGGGATTTTGGGGATGCCCTGGGAGTAATGCTGCAGAAGAGGGAACAGGTTCTGAAAAGAAACATTGCCTATTATTTTTTATTTTCTGGAATCAATCCCGTCCCGAGGAAGGGGGTGGCAATCTCTTTCTTCTTTCCTACCACATTTCTTGGTTTCTTGTTCCCAGTGTCTTTATAGCAAATGAGACTTTTGCTTAATTATTTACATTGCTTGATGAGAAAATTGATTCCTGTTTGTAAATAGATCCCTGGATCACAGCACATTTATAAGCTGATGACTTCCTAAAATGCACAATTGACTATTTTGTGTGGAAGAGATTACCTCTAAAAAAACTGTTAATGAGAAAGGTGTATGTTTGAACACTTAAATAATGCTTAAAGAACATTAAATATTTATCCAAATGTGGCACCTCTGAGGACTATGAGGAGTTTATGGCTTCTGTGATTTTAACTTAGTTGCTACCATGGAGAGGACCCCAGAGCAGTGGTTCTTAACTCTTGAGAGTTATTGATACCTTGGGGAATCTGAGGACTGTATTCATTCTTCCTATGATATGCAAGCACACTCCAAATCTTGCATGCATTTTCGGAGGTTTCACAGAATTCCATAAAGACTTTTGAGTTTTCATGGGCTTTGAGCTAAGAATTGTTACTCAATTGACTGGAGGAGTAACACTGGCCTGTGTATATGAGAAAAATCCCTATTTGGGAATAGGTTGTCAGGTAGGATAAGAGAATCTATCCCTATCCTATAGGGCCTACTGTATTTAACATCTGAAAAAGGAGTCAAGGGCTTGTATGTCTCCCAAACAAATATATTGGGGAGTCTGTGTTCTGCCCCATATATCTGGGAAATTCATCAAGGATCTATAGTGCTATAAAGATTGAAGATGGGACATCCCTACAATATTCTTTCCTAATGGAGGATTTAGGAAAGACTTATTTATTCTCATTCATTCTTACTACATCTATTGAACACCAATTCTGTGGAAAGTCACTGTGCTAGGTGTAGTAAGGGGACACAAAAATGTATAAGGCCTGGTCTTTTTTAAGTTGCATGCCATTTTGTAGCCGACAAACTTTGTATCCTAATTGTATAGGGCTCAGGAGAGCATGCTCTGAAACTTACTGTCCCTTTCAGCTGTGTTCCCTGGGGATGTTACTGGGCCTTGGTTTCCTCATCGGTAAAATGCAGATAATAGCAGGATGACCATAGAATTTATAATTTAAGTCAGGATACCTTTGTAAGTGGAGGGCTGCTATTAATAGTTATGCTGGGCCACAAGCACAAACGGGGCTATCTCAGGAAAATGAGGACCATGATCACTCTAGTGTGGAAAGATTATCCTAGGGATTGAAGAAGGCAATGCATAGGACATTATCACATCATGTCTGTGGCTGGGCAAATGTTATCTGCTGTGATTGGTGCTATGGGTACCTAAAAGAAAAAGTGATATTTGAATTCAGAGGGGAGACGGATGATTATTTCTTAAGACCAACATTTATTATATACTCTTTATGGGCTATTGGCTCAAACCAGTGAAAGAAAACAATAAAATTAGAACTCCTTCTGTAAAACAGTCCTTTCATGGGCATGATAAGTATCTCCACTAGCTGCAACATGTTTCTATTCTGGTCCTGCTTTCCTGTGCATTACAGTCCCATCCCTTTACCTGTCTATCAAAAGTTTTCTTCAGTTCCTCATCGTGATCTTTGATTCAATATATATCTGACTGAAACAAATGGTGGATAGGAGGCAGGACAAACTTGCAGTTCCTGTCGGACAGATAGAGCAGTGTGTGGAGACTCACACTGTGAGCTTTTGCTCCAAGAACTACCACAAAAACACATCAGGAAAGCTGACAGAATCCACAGACCCTTTGAAGGAAGCAGATTGCTGCTGCAGACCCATAGAGACAGCTGAAAGACTCGAAGACAAAGGGCATAATCTCTTGGGAGCTCTATGGGCCTGCCTACCACCTGATCTTACCTATACTACCGCAGCTGATGCTCTCTTGAAAGCACAACCTCCTGGCTGGAGGCCAACCAACACAAAACTAGCACAATAAACAAAACTACAGCCAAGGACCCTCAAAGAGTTTACTTCACTCCGTTGCCACCCCACCTGGAGCAGGTGCTGGTATCCATGGCCAAGAGATCTGAAGATGGTTTACAGTACAGGACTCTGTGCAGACACTCCCCAGTACCTGAAGCCCAATAGCTCTGCTGGGTGGCTAGATCCAGAAGAGAAATAACAATGACTGCAGTTAAGTTCTCTGGAAGCCCCTTTCCTAGAGGAAGGGAGAGAATACTACATCACGGGAGCACCCTGTGGGACAAAAGAATCTGAACAGCAGCCCTTGAGCCCCAGATCTTCCCTCTGACATAGTCTACCCAAATGAGAAGGAACAAGAAAAACAATTCTGGTAATATGACAAAACAAAACAAGTTCATTAACACCCCCAAAAGATCAGCAATGGATCCAAACCAAGAAGAAATCTGAATTGCCAGAAAGAGAATTCAAAAATGTCAATTATTATGCTAATCAAGTAGTCACCAGAGAAAGGTAAAGTCCAACTCAAAGAAATTTAAAAAATGATACAAGATGTGAAGGGAAAACTCTTCAGTGAAATAGATAGCATAAATAAAAAACAAAAGCAACTTCTGGAAAGGAAGGACACACTTAAAGAAATGCAAAATGCACTGGAAAGTCTCAGCAACAGAATCAAACAAGCAGAAGAAGGAACTTCAGAGCTCAAAGACAGGCTATCGAATTACCTCAGTCCATTCAAAGACAAAGAAGAAAGAATTTAAAAAAAATGAACAAAGCCTCCAAGAAGTTTGGGATTAAGTTAAATGACCAAACCTAAGAATAATTGGTGTTCCTGAGGAAAACGAGAAATCTGAAAGTTTGGAAATCACATTGGAGGAAATAATTGAGGAAAACATCTCCAGCTTTGCTAGAGATCTAGACATCCAAATATAAGAAGTTCAAAGAACACATGAAAAATTAATCACAAGAAGATCGTCACCTAGGCACATCGTCATCAGGTTATCTAAAGTCAAGATGAAGGAAATAATCTTATGAGCAGTGAGGCAAAAGCATCAGGTAACCTGTAAAGGAAAACCTATCAGATTAACAGCAGATCTCTCAGCAGAAATCCTGCAAGCTAGAAGAAATTGGGGCCCTATATCTAGCCTCCTTAAATAAAATAATTATCAGCTAAGAATTTTGCATCTAACGAAACTAAGCTTCATAAATGAAGGAAAGATACAGTCTTTTCCAGACAAACAGATGCTGAGAGAACTCACCACTACCAAGCCAGCACTGCAAGAACAGCTAAAAGGAGCTCTAAATCTTGAAACAAATTCTTGAAAATACACCAAAAGAGAACTCCTTTAAAGCATAAATCTCAAAGGACCTATAAAACAAAAACACAATGAAAACAACAAGAACAACAACAACAACAACAAGGTATTCAGGCAACAAACAGCATGATGAATATAATAGTACCTCACATCTCAATACTAATGTTGAATGTAAATGGTCTAAATGCTCCAATTAAAAGACACAGAATGGATAAGAGTCCACCAACCAAGTATTTGTTATCTTCAAGAGACTTACCTAACACATAAGGACTCACATAAACTTAAGGTAAAGGAGTGGAAAAAAATATTCCATGCAAATGGACACCAAAAGCGAGAAGGAATAGCTATTCTTACATCAGACAAAACAAACTTTAAAGCAACAGCAGTTGAAAAATACAAAGAGGGACATTAAATAATGTTAAAAGGACTAGTCCAATAGGAAAATATCACAATTCTAAATATATATGCACCTACCATTGGAGCTCCCAAATTTATAAAACAATTACTACTAGACCTAAGAAATGAGATAGACAGCAACACAATAATAGTGATGGACATTAATACTCCACTGACAGCACTAGACAGGTCATCAAGACAGAAAGACAACAAAGAAACAATGGATTTAAACTATATCTTAGAACAAATGGACTTAACAGATATTTATAGAACATTCTACCCAACAAAGGCAGACTATACATTCTATTCGTCAGCACATGGAACACTCTCCAAGATAGACCATACGATCGGCCACAAAACAAGTCTCATAAATTTAAGAAAATTGAAATTATATCAACTACTCTCTCAGATCACAGTGGAATAAAATTGGAAATCAACTCCAAAGGAACCTACAAAACTATGCATGTACATGGAAATTAAATAACCAGCTCCTGAATGATTATTGGGTGAACCATAAAATCAAGATGGAAATTTAAAAATTCTTTAAAGTGAATAACAGTGACACAACCTATCAAAACCTCTGGAATACAGCAAAGGCAGGGCTAAGAAGAAACTTCATAGCATTAAAGCCTACATCAAAAAGTCAGAAAGAGCACAGACAATCTAAGGTCACACATCAAGAAACTAGAGAAACAAGCACAAACCAAACCCAAACTCAGCAGAAGAAAAGAAATAACAAAGATCAGGGCAGAGCTAAATGAAATTGAAACAAACAAAATATGAAAGATCAATGAAACAAAAAGCTGGTTCTTTGAAAAGATAAACAAAATTGACATACTATTAGTGAGATTAACCAAGAACAGTGAGGATTCAAATAAGCTCAATTAGAAATGAAACTGGAGATATCACGATTGATATCACAGAAATACAAAAGATCATTCAAGGCTACATGAACACCTTTATGTGCATAAACTAGAAAACCTAGAGGAGATGGATAAATTTCTGAAAATATACAACACTCCTAGATTAAACCAGGAAGATATAGAAACTATGAACAGACCAATAACAAGCAGCAAGATTGAAATGGCAATAAAAAAAAATTGCCAACCAAGAAAACTTCCAGGACCAGATGGATTTACAGCTGAATTCTATCAGATATTTAAAGAAGAATGGGTACCGATCCTATTGATACTATTTCAAAAGATAAAGAAAGAGGGAATCTTCTCTGTATTATTCTATGAAGCCAGTGTCACCCTAATACCAAAACCAGGAAATGACATAACAAAAAAGGAAAACTACAGACCGATATCCCTGATGAGCACAGATGCAAAAATCCTTAAGAAAATACTAGCTAACCAAATGCAACAGCATATCAAAAAGATAATACATCATGATCAAGTGGATTTGATAACAGGAATGCAAGGATGGTACAACATATGCAAGTCGATAAATGTGATACACCACATCAACAGAATTAAAAACAAAAGTCACATGATCATCTCCATAGATGCAGAAGAAGTATTTGACAAAATCCAGCGTCACTTTATGATTCGAACTCTCAGCAAAATTGGTAAACAAGGAACATACCTCAGTGTAATAAAAGCCATCTACGACAAACACACAGCCAACATAATACTGAATGAGGAAAAGTTGAAAGCATTCCCCTGAGAACTGGAACAAGACAAGGATGCCCACTCTTTTTATTATTTATTTTTTTTGAGTCAAGGTCTCACTCTGTTGCCCAGGCTGGAGTGCAGTGGCACCATCTCAATTCACTGCAACTTCTGCCTCCTAGGTTCAAGTGATTCTCCTGCCTCAGGAGTGATTCTCCGGATTAGGTGGGATTAGAGGCACCTGCCACCATGCCCGGTTAATTTTTGTATTTTTAGTAGAGGTGGAATTTCACCATGTTGGCTAGGCTGGTCTCGAACTCCTGGCCTCAAGTGATCTGCCCGCCTCGGCCTCCCAAAGTGCTGGGATTACAGGCATGAGCACCAGGCCCAGCTGGATGCCCACTCTTACCACTTCTATTCAACATAGCACTGGAAAGTCCTAGCCAGAACAATCAGACAAGAGATAGAAATAAAGGGCATCCAAATCAGTAAACAGGAAGTCAAACTGTTGCCATTTGCTGATGATATGATCATATACCTAGAAAACTCTAAAGACTCCTCCAAAAAGCTCTCAGAACTGGTAAATGAATTCAGCAAAGTTTCAAGATACAAAATTAATGTACACAAATCAGTAGCTCTGCCATACACCAGCAACGACCAAGCTGAGAATAAAATCAGGAACTCAACCCTTTTCACAATGGCTGCCAAAAAAATAAAATACTTAGGAATATACCTAACCAAGGAAGTGAAAGACTTCTACAACAAAACTACAAAACACTGCTGAAAGAAATCATAGATGACACAAAAACATAGAAACACATCCTATGCTTATAAATAGATAGAATCAATATTGTGAAAATGAACATACTGCCAAAAGCAGTCTAAAGCAGCCTAAAAATTCAACGCAATTCCCATTGCATACCACCATCATTCTTCACAGACCTAGAAAAAACAATCTTAAAATTCATGTGGAATGAAAAAAGAGCTTGCATAGCCAAGGCAAGACTAAGCAAAAAGAACAAATCTGGAGGCATCACATTACCTGACTTCAAACTATACTTTAATGCCATAGTCACCAAAATAGCATGATACTGGCATAAAAATAGGCACATAAACCAACGGAACATGATAGAGAACCCGGAAATAAAGCCAATTGATCTTCAACAAAGCAAACAAAAGCATAAAATGGGGAAAGGACACTCTATTCAACAAATGATGCTGGGATAATTGGCAATCACATGTAGAAGAATGAAACTGGATTCTCATCTCTTACCTTATACAAAAATCAACTTAAGATGAATCAAGGACTTAAATCTCAGGCCTGAAACCACAACAGTTCTAGGAGATAACATCGGAAAAACCCTTCTAGACATTGGCTTAGGCAAAGACTTCATGACAAGAACACAAAAGCAAATGCAACAAAAACAAAGATGAATAGATGGGACTTAAACTAAAAAGCTTTTGCACAGCAAAAGAAACAATCAGCAGAGTAAACAGACAACCTACACAGTGGGAGAAAATCTTTGCAGTTTATACATCTGACAAAGGACTAATATCCAGAATCTACAAGGAACTCAAACAAATCAGCAAGGCACATATACGCCATGGAATACTACACAGCCATAAAAAATGATGAGTTCATGTCCTTTGTAGGGACATGGATGAAATTGGAAATCATCATTCTCAGTAAACTATCGCAAGAACAAAAAACCAAACACCGCATATTCTCACTCTTAGGTGGGAATTGAACAATGAGACACATGGACACAGGAAGGGGAACATCACACTCTGGGGACTGTTATGGGGTGGGGGGAGGGGGGAGGGATAGCTTTAGGAGAAATACCTAATGCTAAATGATGAGTTAATGGGTGCAGCACACCAGCATGGCATATGTATACATATGTAACTAACCTGCACATTGTGCATATGTACCCTAAAACTTAAAGTATAATAAAAAAAATCAGCAAGGAAAAAGCAAACAATCCCATCAAAAAGTGGACTATGGACATGAATATACAATTTTCAAAAGAAGATATACAAATGGCCAACAAACATATGAAAAAATGCTCAGCATCACTAATTACAAGGGAAATGCAAATCAAAACCACAATGCAATACCACCTTACTCCTGCCAGAATGGCCAAAATCAAAAGATTTAAAAAAAATAGATTTTGACAGGGATGTGGTGAAAACAGAACACTTTTAACACTGTTTTACCACTGTTGGTAGGAATGTAATCCAGTACAACCACTATGAAAAACATTGTGGATATTCCTTAAAGAACTAAAAGTAGAACTACTATTTGATCCAGCAATCACACTGCTGAGTATCTACCCAGATGAAAAGTCATTATACAAAAAAAGATACCTGCACATGCATCTTTTTAGTAGCACAATTTGCAATTGTGAAAATATGGAACCAGCCCAAATGTCCATCAATCAACAAGTGGATAAAGAAATTGTGGTATATGTATATATATCACAGAATGCCACTCAGCCATAAAAAGGAACGGAATAATGGCATTCATAGCAACCTGTATGGAATTGGAGACCATTATTCTAAGTGAAGTAACTCAGGAATGGAAAACAAAACATCTTACATTCTCTCTCATAAGTGGGAGCTAAGCTGTGAGGATGCAAAAACGTAAGAATGATACAACAGACTTTGGGTACTCGGGGAAACGTTGGGAAGGGGGTGAGGGATAAAAGGCTACACATTGGATACAGTGTACACTGCCCGGGTGATGGGTGCACCAAAATCTCACAAATCACCACTAAAGAACATATTCATGTAACCAAACACCATCTGTTCCCCCAAAAACCGATTGAAATAAGAAACAAAACAACAACAAAAATATATGTGGCTCAAGCCTATACCTGACTTTCCTTTTGTTTTTTAAAGTTTTTTTTGCTTTTTTAATTTTTTAAAATAAATAAATTTCTGAAAAGTTATGACCTATTACTTGTTCATTAAGACCACATTTTAATGACACAGGAATAGAATTATGTATGTTATTAAGTTAAAAATTCAGGATATAAACATATATGTAAATAATATCTCAATTACATACAAATTAGTATAGAAAAAATGGAAAATGCACCAAAGTTATAATCATGATTATTTACCTTTCTCATGTGTTTATTTATTTTCTATATCTCTACAATGAAAATATTTTTATTTTTTTAAATAGATATATAACTGTACATATTTATGGGATACATAATGATGTTTTGATATATATAATGTATAGTGATCAGATCAGGGTAATTAGCATATCCATCACATCAAATATTTATCATTGCTCTGTGTTGGTAACATTCAATGTCCTCCTGCGAGCTGTTTGAAACTATGTGTTATTAACCAGTTATCCTCCAGTGGTATAGAACACTAGAACTTATTCTCCCTACCTGTGATTTTGTATCCTTTAACAAATCTCTATCCTTCCCTTAAAACATTTTTATAATTAGAAAAATAATGCAACTATTATTAGTATTAATTTAAGGAAGGTTAAGGCTTATGTTCTAGTTTTGCTGTCTGGAGCTGTGTAGACTTAGACAAATCTCACAGCATCTTTGAGTTTGAGGTCACCACAAATAACACATACATAGTAACAGTTGCCCTGCCTACCATGAGAGGTTATTTTGATAATCAAATCTGAGAGATAATAGACGTGATGAGGCTTTATCAGTTGTAGTCATTCCACACATGTATTATAATCTTCTTCCTAAATCAAGTTCCATTCCTGGGCTTCCCTGTATTGCTCAGTGGAACTATCATTCTTGACCACTATCTTTCCTTAGCCGCCACACTCAATCAATCACCAATTCCTTTGAGATAAACTATTTTTCATTGTGGATTTCTGGGAAGAGATCATGAATGAGGCAGCCTTCACACTATGACTGGAGGGTGGATAGAGATGGAGAATTATAGGGAGAGGACATTTTGACACAGAGAACACTATGAACAAAGTCACACAGGTGGGATATTCACAGATTTTTCAAAAAGCACATTTGGTTAGACTAGAATACAAGTAGTACTTCGAGTTGTGGCTGGAAGGATAGACTAAGTCTGGATCATGGAGGGTCTTGAATGTCTGGCTAAGGAACTGAACTTAATTCTGAAGGCTAGTATGTTCCAACCTACAGTCATGCTTGTATAATCTTCACCTTTTTGCCATATTGATATACCAACACTATAAGTAGATATTTTTCTTCTTTAATTCCCCTTTGAAACTTTTATTTACTTAGGTCTAATACCCTTGGCTTTGTGTTTTATTATAATTATTTCATATATATGCAAATGAAAACATATCTCGGAAAACAAAAAGATGAATTTACATTCCACCTAAAATGATCTCCTATGCAATCAGTGATAGCCATTCCTTGCCTTGGGAAGCACAGCAAGGGTAATGTGGGTTTCCGATTGGGTGGGAGGTTACATTATGAGAGTTGCTCCTTAATGGGAGTCATCCAGCTGTCCTGTTTCAACTGGAATGGAGAGACTAGGGGGCACTGAGGTCAGCCAGGGATGGGTAGTTTAGGCAGGCCTGGTGAGATTCTGCCTAGGGATGCAGAGTGGAAATGCAGAGTAGGTGTGAGATGTACTCCTCCAGTCTCTAGGAAGACCTTCCTAGAGTTAGAACTCAAACTACCAATTGTCATGTAAATTATTTAGTAAGTAAGCTATTAAAAGGAATAAAATAATACAATAATATTTTATTTTTATTTAATCGATTGTATTACTTCCATTAATTTTTCTCAGTAAAAGAGGGTAGTTATATTTTTCCGTTGCCTCTAATCTATCAATCTTTTTTGAGGAATATGGCTGAAAAAGGCCAGAGGTATTAAAATTCTATGTGTGTTCATTGGTTATGAGAGAGAATTTGAGGCTTGGATAGTGGGATTGAAAATCAAATGGGGCCGGGCACAGTGGCTCACGTAATCCCAGCTCTTTGGGAGGCCAAGGTGGGTGAATCACCTGAGGTCAGGAGTTCGAGACCAGCCTGGACAACATGGTGAAGCCCCGCCTTTACTAAAAATACAAAAATGAGCTGGGCATGGTAGTGGGTGCCTGTAATTCCAGCTACTTGGGAGGCTGAGGCAGAAGAATCACTTGAACCTGGGAGGCAGAGGTGGCAGTGAGCTGAGATCATGCCACTGCACCCCAGCCTGGGTGACAAAAGCAAAATCTCTGTCTCAAAAAAAAAAAAAAGTAAAAAGAGAAAAGAAAAAGAAAAAGGAAATCAAATGGATATTTGCTCTTCATTTCTATAGTCTTCCCCAATCTGTTTCATTGTTCTGATGAGCTAGCATAATTCTTGTCCCACTGTTATGCAGCTCAAATGACACAAGGAATGGAACAGAGCTTTATACACTATAAGCATTATTACACATCAGTAGATAAAAGGTGTTATTATTATTGGCTGTTTTGGAAAGGAATTGTGTAAATTACATTTTCTTGATATTTGTTTTTCATGTCAATGAATATTTTGTGAGACTACAGGGTGGTCCGGACACTGTGCCTACATTTTCCTTGTAAATATAATGACTGGTACATAGGGGCAGAAGGTATTCCAAGAATACCAGCCAACAAGATAGTCTTTTCTTTCCATGTGAATCTCACAGTTTAATATTCATTCAGATTGTTCTGGAAATAAAGAGAAAATGGGCTCCTACTTTACCGTCATTTTAACTTGATCATACTTGATAATTAGAATATTGAATCAGATGAAAAAATGTAGAAAGAGCCCAGGATTTGCAGAAAGATGCTCTTGGTTTAAGTACAAAGTTGCCACTAACTAAACAAACTTGAACTTGTCACTTATTGTCTTTGAGTCTTGGTTTCGCTCTGTAAAATGGAGATACTAATACCGACCTCAGCAAGGTTGATTTTTGTATCAAACAAGATAACATGAAAATCATCTTTGCTAAACATAAAGTGCTATATAGACATCATCATCACCATTGTTACAATAAAAATATTTATTGAGTGCTTATTATGTTCTTTGCATATGTTAACTCATTTAATCCTTATAATTAATGATATAATATTGGTATTATTATTATCTAAATTTTCTGGAGGTGAAAACTAAGACATATGGAGGTTAAATAACTTGCCCAGTGTTGTATATTAAATGGCAGATCTGGGATTTGAATCAGGCAAATTGACTATAAAGCCTGCATCACCCTTATTTCTAAAGTAATGATATTCTAATAATTTAAAAGAGTTTCAGAACCTCAAAAATTTATCAGTAACCCACCGTATGTTGAAAACTCAAACGGAAAACATTTTGAGTTGAAAAATTCTTCCTCTTTATCTTCTTTCCACTATTTTATTTAAAATGTTTGGACTTAAATTATGTTATTAAGATGATATTCGGATAACTTTTTTTTATTTTATTATTATTATACTTTAAGTTTTAGGGTACATGTGCACAATGTGCAGGTTAGTTACTACATATGTATACATGTGCCATGCTGGTGTGCTGCACCCATCAAAAAGTGGGCGAAGGACATGAACAGACACTTCTCAAAAGAAGACATTTATGCAGCCAAAAAACACATGAAAAAATGCTCACCATCACTGGCCATCAGAGAAATGCAAATCAAAACCACAGTGAGATACCATCTCATACCAGTTAGAATGGCAATCATTAAAAAGTCAGGAAACAACCGGTGCTGGAGAGGATGTGGAGAAATAGGAACACTTTTACACTGTTGGTGGGACTGTAAACTAGTTCAACCCTTGTGGAAGTCAGTGTGGTGATTCCTCAGGGATCTAGAACTAGAAATACCATTTGACCCAGCCACCCCATTACTGGGTATATACCCAAAGGACTATAAATCATGCTGCTATAAAGACACATGCACATGTATGTTTATTGCGGCATTATTCACAATAGCAAAGACTTGGAACCAACCCAAATGTCCAACAATGATAGACTGGATTAAGAAAATGTGGCACATGTACACCATGGAATACTATGCAGCCATAAAAAATGATGAGTTCATGTCCTTTGTAGGGACATGGATAAAATTGGAAATCATCATTCTCAGTAAACTATCGCAAGAACAAAAAACCAAACACCGCATGTTCTCACTCATAGGTGGGAATTGAACAATGAGAACACATGGACACAGGAAGGGGAACATCACACTCTGGGGACTGTTGTGGGGTGGGGGGGAGGGGGGAGGGATATCTTTAGGAGATATACCTAATGCTAAATGACGAGTTAATCAGAAAACATTTAAAAGGAGTTTTGGTACAATTCAGTGTCTATCTCAAAGAACATTTCAATTTCTCCCCAAACATTATGTTGGAGAAAAAGCTTTTCTAAACTTGATGCATGACTCTATGACTTTCAGCCATTTGGTGTAAAAAAGTCCCTTCCCATCTATAAAAGGCTTGATTCCTCTTATGACTATAAGTAGGCCAGTTGAGCTTGTTTTGTCATTGGTGTTAAACAGGGAAGGCATTGGCTTGCTTCTTTCTTATCACCTGGGAAATTATATATGCTTCCTCTTAATTGTACCCTGTCCACTAAAATGATCAAGAAGGGAAGATGGAACCTGAAGATGAAATCAAAAGTCCTAAAGTCAAAGTACGCCCTACTGACAATTTTAACTAAGACTGGATAAAATATGAGAGGAACAAGAAACATCTGTGTTTATAATCTAATGAGTCCCTGTAGTTACATGTAGAATAATTGTAGTTACAGTTAACAATTACTGAGTGCTTCCTAGGAGCCACACACTGTGCCAACATTCTTTACACATCAGAGTTAAATACTTAGCTCTCTCAGCATCAGGGTGTTGGGTACTGACAATTCTGAGGAGTAAATCCTATGTGGTGCTGACACCCTGACCTGACAAGTAACACTGACAATCTCCGGCTTATGGTAGTAAGAGACTACCATTTTTCCAAGCAAGAAACATCTTCGACTTTTTGTTCCTTTCTCAGATACAGACAGGATGCCCATTTGAAAAACAAAAACAAAAAAGAGAGAGAGAGATGAAACATTTAAAAATCATGCTTGCTTGGTTTTTATGAGTCTATTAAGGGGTAGGTAGAGAGTTGGCCTTCAGTTTCATAAACGTGGAAAGAGAGTTGTCATTGGATGCCAACATCAGCTTCAAACATACTCTCATAAACATAATAAATCTCTTTGCACTGGAAGGTAGTGGAGTTGGCCTCCAGAGACTTATCTGTAAGGCACAGACAATAGCCCTCTGCTGTCTTCTCCAATGTCTAAGGGAAAGTCGTCAGTTCTGGAGCCTGAGGGCCTGCAGAGAATGGGAAGCCATGTAACACTGGGATACTTCTTGGCCTTGCATTTGATAGGGGATACAGGGCATGTGCCACCCTTGGATCAAAATCTTTTGGTATATCTATATTTATCACATTGGGGTAAAAAAAAAATCAAACCATTGTTTCGACCAAAAGGAGGAAGCCCCAAGTATGACAGATTCCAGAACACATGGGAATTATCACTCTATTTTAAAGCTGAGGATCCCAGGGCTCAATGCAGGTTAGGCTACTTGAGTGATGAAGGCAGAGTTGGAATCCAGGTTTATCTGCTTCTAGTACTTGGTTACAATTCCCACATTAGATTGCTTCCCGTGGGTTGTACAATTTAAGTGGATGGACCTGGATCAAATCCAAGCCCATAAACCAAATTTGTGACTCCCTAAGGAGCTGTGCCTCTGTGTTAGTAGAGATTTTAACAAAATTTATAGATACTGAATATGTATCAGCCCCATTAATGTATATACATCTGAATTCAGCCATTCATTCACTCACTTATTTGTTACAGATTTATTGAGTGTCTGCTATATATATGCTATGGTATTAAGCACAACTAGGCAAGAGTGAGTGCAAGAGAAACATAGCATAATGAATCAGACAGATTCTGCTCTTAAGAGCTTGCATGGGAAGTTAGAGATATACATAAATAAAGTATAAATGACAAGCACAAGAGAGTTACAAATAAAGGAGGTAAATGGATTCCGTGTGTGTGTGTGTACACATGCAAATGCAGACATGTGCATTGGTTTGGCAATTGAATATGACTAAAGAGAGTGCTCTAAGCTTGAACAGTATCAGGGAAATAGAAAATTTAAAAATGACTGTAAGGAGATCTATTTGGTTAGTGTGATGAATCCATAAAGAAGCAATGGAATTTTGGACTGAAACTGCAGGCAAAACATTCTACTTTACTTTCAAAAGAGTGATATGATTGGTTCTGTGCTTCAACAAGGGCTATCAGGCATTTCTTTGGCAAGGGGCCAGCAAACCACTGCCTGTGGGTCAAATTTGTTTTATTGTCTGTTTTTCTGTGACCAGTAACCTGAGAATGATTTTTACATTTTAAAGGGTTGTTGAAAAACAAGAAAGCAAACAAAGAACAGTATGTGACAGAGACTGTATCTGGTATGCAAAACTTGAAATATTTACTATTTGCCACTTTACAGAAAAGTTTGCCAACCCCTGCAGTGTGTAGGATGCATCGTTAGGGGGATTTTGGACTAGGCGACCAAGTTCATAGGGAATAGTAATAGTCTAGGCAAGGAAGAATGAGGGTATGAGTGAGAGTGGAACTTGGAAATGCAGGAGCCAGGGGAAAGCAAGGCTAGATATTTGTGCATTTGGGAATTGTCTTGATTAAAATGGTAATTGAAGTCACAATAGTGAGTGAAAGGGAAAAGAGCCAATAATTGATCATAGTTAAACATTTGTTTTTAGAGTGGTGAGGAAGAAGAGGATCTAACAATGGAAAAAGAAAATGAATGGTAACAGAAGTGTTAAAGAAACAGAAAATTGAGAATCTAACATGAAATTCACAGGAAAGTAACTTTAAGAAGAGGAAGCTGACAGCCTCAAATGCTATAGAAAATTTACTAAAAAGGTTGCAAAAGTGATGGCCTAATATCTTTGCTTCCATTTATTCCATTAGCACAATTTGTACGTCCTTGGCTTTTGCTTGCCTTATGCTGCCCTGCCCAAGAGATAATGTAGTGATAATGAGGTATTAGAGCCATAGGTGCCAGGGTACAACAGTGACCTAGCCCTTAAGTTTACCTTCTCATGTTGTATGTCTATTATGTTCTAAATAAAGGTAGACGCCAAGTCTCTTCTAACTCTCCTCAAAGTACTTCTTCTCCATGTCAACTGGTGGATATGTGATTGCTAGGATTTGAATATTTGTGTCTCCTTCAAATTCATATTGACTCTTAATCACCAAGATGATGGTATTAGGAGGTGGGGCCTTTGAGAAGTGATTAGGTCCTGAGGTCTTTGCCCTGATGAATGGGATTAGTGCCCTTAAGAAAAAGGCCTGAGGAAGTTTGCTTGCCCCCTCCACCACATGAAGATGCAGCAAGAATGTACCATTTATGAGAAAGTGGGCCCTAACCAGATACTGAATCTGCCAGAGTCTTGATCTTGGACTGTCCAGCCTCCAGAACTGTGAACAATAAATCTCTGTTGTTTATAAACTACCCAGATTATGGTATTTCATTATAGCAGCCTGAACAGACTAAAACAATGGTCCCTGGAGACTTCTTGACTGACGAGGGTTAAGAAAAAATTAGTTTATTTTGTTTTTTATTTTTTTGAGACAGGGTCTTGCTCTGTCCCTTGGGCTGGAGTGCAGTGGTGTGATCTCAGTTCACTGCAGCCTCAAACTCCCAGGCTTAGGATATTTAGCTAGAACTCCAGTTGCATGCCAACACAACCAGTTCATTTCTGTATTTTTTTTTTGTGTGGAGATAGGGTTTTGCTATGTTGCCCAGGCTGGTCTCAAACTCCTGGGCTCAAGTGATCCACACTTCTCAGCCTCCCATTACTAATATATAGTCCCAATGTCCTGGGACTATGGGCATGAGCCACTGTGTCCAGACAAAAGTTGGTTTATTTTCATTCCTGTGTATCCTGAATTGATGTACTGGATAAACAGACTTAGTACTCTAGTTGCAATGTTTGCTTCTTGATTTTAGAATCATTATTGCAAATGAGAACCAGCTGTAGGGAAGTAGGAAGCCCATGTTACCATACTATAAAGTCTGCGAAGTACATTACAAAAACCCCCAAGATATAGTCCAGAAATTAAGATGTTAAAGTAATTTTACCACATAAATTTTGATTAGAAAGCTATTTTTTTTCTTTTTACATTCAGGCCATGAGTGCACCAATAAATACTCAATAACTAGCACAAATCCAAAATAAGCCATTGGACAACTATCTTATTTTGGAAACTATAGGGCAGAGTTAAGAAATAGCAAATAACATCCCACTTATTAAAATCGTTAAAGCAATTTACCAAAAACTGTGTAGTAATAAAGTCAGAAAACTGAAATGTGCTCTAGGTTCTGAGATAAGAAGAATAAAAGTCAGATTATTTCCTATATTTCATAAACAAGTAGTACTAAAATGAAGTCATCCTGGAGAAGGCAACAAATTAGTATAAAGTTATTCGTGCTTTATTTAATTTTTATCTTTGAACATAATTAAATATGAGCTAACATTTCACCTTTATGGAAAAAGAAGTCTGGCATATGAATATTTCATTTGGTAAGAGAAGCATAATGGATAAAGTCCATTTGACCCAGATGTAGATTCAATGGCTAATTATTGAAATCTCTCTCCCTTTCTCTTTCTTGACAGTCACTGCATGTATCTCATTTAAAATAATTACTATTTAATCTGGGTTGTGATAACCAACTAATTCTAGTAGAGATTACGCACATCATAAATAGTGTCAGGGTCCCTACAGAAGCAACGATATATAACAGCTTTCACCAACACGCAGCTTAGACATAGGCTACTAGGCTGTACTGTAAGATTGTACTATGCATTTTTCTGTTGAAAATCAGAGTAAGCAGTTGTGAGATGTCATAGCTGGATGCTCGCAGTTTCATGTGATCATGGAAGTGGAAATGGCAGCAGAAGAGAATCTTTTCCCAGATGAAAGAAAGTATGGGAGTTTGGAAAGCCTAAATTATAGGCTGGGAAACAGGGTGGTAAAAAGAAGTAATGGAAGTGTGGAGATTCGTCCAGACTGCATTCAGACTGTGGAGGGCCTCAAAGCCACATTAAATAGTTCGGACACTTGTCAGTAGCAAAATCAAGTCCTTGAAACTATCTGAGCAAAGAAGTTAACAAGTCAGGCCTGGGCCTCAAGCATCAAGCCTGGAGGAGTGTGTGGAATAGCTTGGAGGATGGACAACAAGGTTTCCTTTCTGGGACTAGGTAGCAACACAGAATAATGGCCCTGGTGAAGAAAACTGAGGCTCAGAATGAGGATGATGGCACTGGAATCGAAGTAGAGCAGGCAGATGTGAGAGACACTGCTGAAAGAAACTCAGAATAACTTGGCCACAATTGACTGGTGGCGGTGCAATGAGGATAGGGGAACTGAAGCTTTCAAGACTGAGAAAATGAAATGAGAATTGGAAGGGGAAACATTGTGGAGATGTAGGGCTGGGAAGCACCGGAGGATGTTGGATAGGCTGATTTTGTTTCTGGACATGTAGAAGTTGAAGTAATGATGGGACAACCAGGTGAGACATCCAAGCGCAAGCTGTAAGTATGGTTGGAGAGATTGAGAGAGCAAGGTTAAGGCCAGAAATAGTTTTGTGAATAATCTCCAGTGAGATTGTTGGTGAAGCCAACAGGAGATGTATGATATTACCAAGACAAAAAAAAAGGTCTTATAATGAAATACCTAAATGAGACTTAGCAATTGAGACTATCTTACTGAATAAATGAATGAAATTTAAAATGTATTCAGGGTAATTAGCACAGAATACATGCACTTAGACTAATTTACCACTAAAAATAGAGCATCTAATATGATATTAAAAACAAAAGCTATATATAATTTTTAAGAAACTCATTTAACATATAGGGTGCAGAAAAGCTGAAAATAAAAGGAGAAAAAGCATGAAAATTTCCTATATTGGGAAAGTATGAACTAAAAGAAGTTGATGTAAGTGGATTAATATCAGATGAACTGAAATGCAAGACAAAGCATTGTCAGGAATAAATAAAGTCTCTGAATAATGATAGAAAAATATTTCACCAGGAAATATAGCTAGTCTAAAAACTTACAAGCCTAACAACATCATCTCAAAATATATAAAGCAAAAATTTGACAGAATTTTAAAGAGAAATTGACACAATCTCCCATGATAGGAGACTTAAAATTGCTTCTTCAAAAAATGACACAAAGAACAAAAGGACCGAGAAAAAAGAAGTTTCAGGTAATGTCCACATTTATGGATGAAAGTAATGAGAAATGTAAGGAAAAGAGGAGAAACAGAAAAGTTGGAGGACTAGCAGAAAAGTACAATGTCATTGAAATTTTAGGAAGGTAGAAAAGACAGAAGTAGAACTCAATGCAGAGGGAGTAATAGTTACTGTTCAAGAAATGTACATTTTCTAGAGAAAAAATTATGGAGGAAATGCAAAGTGATGGGATGTGTTGCCTGTTTAGAGAATGACTGTAGAGAAGAAGAGGCGCACTACTTCCTCTGATACTACATAGAAAAAAAAGGCATGGCTCAAGATATAGTCACACTGGGATAAAGGAGAAGAAAGTAGAGGAGCTTACATTTATGACCTTTGATTTCCTTTAAGGAGGAGTCTTCTGTTGAGCATGAGAAGAATGAATCTTTAATTTCAATGCAATTTCAATCCACATCTCAACAATGTGTGTGTGTGTGTGTGTGTGTGTGTGTGTGTGTGTGTGTGTGTGTGTGCATGCACATGTACATGCAACCTGAAAGGCTGAGTTTAAAATTTATCTATAAGAGCAAAGGGCTAAAATAGTTGGCAACTCTGGAGAAGTGTCACAAGGAGTGTGACTTGCCCTATCATACATCAGGGCTTATTATAAAGTTACACTGATTAGAAAAGTAGGGCACCAGGGAAGGACTAGGCAAGTAGGGAAGCCAGAAAGTCTCATGTATAGGTGGAAACCTGCTTTATGAAAGAGCTGGCATTATGTGACATAAGAACGGAGCATTAAATAAATGACGCAAGGTCAGCTAGTCATCCATATGGATCTCCACTTCATATCATACACAAAAAAAATCAGTTATGGATGGGTTACAGATTTAATGTTGAAGGTGAAACTAGACACATTTTAGTAGAATATATAGAAGGAATGTCTTTTTGATATTTGGGTAAAGAAGAGTTTATTAAACAAGAGGCAAAAAGCACAAAACATAAAAAAGGCTGATACATTTAACTACAGTCATAGGCTGCATAATGATGTTTCAGTCAATGATGTGTATGTGACAGTGGTGCCATAAGATTATAATATTGTATTTTTATTGTATCTTTTTATCTTTAGATATGTTTAGATACACAAATACCTACCATTGTGTTACAATTGCCTACAGTATTCAGAACTGTAATATGCCATTCAAGTTTGTAGCCTAGGGACAAATAGGCTATACCATAGAACCTAGGTGTGTAGTAGGCTATGTTGTCTAGGTTTTTAGAAATACACTCTATGGGCTGGGCGTGGTGGCTCATACCTGTACTCTCAGCACTTTGGCAGGCCGAGGTGGGCGGATCACCTGAGGTCAGGAGTTCGAGACCAGCCTGGCCAACATGGTGAAACCCCATCTCTACTAAAAGTACAAAAATTAGCTGAGTGTGGTGGCTGGCACTCCCAAAAGCTACTTGGGAGGCTGAGGCAGGAGAATTGCCTGAACCTGGGAGGTGGAGGTTGCAGTGAGCCGAGATCACGCCACTGCACTCCATCCTGGGTGACAGAGCAAGACTCTGTCTCAAAAAAAAAGAAAAGAAATACCCTATGATGTTCATACAACAACGAAATAGCCTAACGACACATTTCTCAGGATGTATCCCCATTGTTAAGTAATGCATGACTGTACATTAAATTTGAGAATTTCTATTTATCAAAGTACATCAAAAAAAAAAGTGAAAAAACAAGCCCCAAATTGAGAAAATGTATCTGTAACACAACCAACAAAAGATTAGTATTAAACATATATAAAAAGAATAAGAGGAAGTGGCTGTGGTTTGAAACTTGAAAAGAATATAAAAGATTTAGAACAATGATTGTAGGGAATAGGAGAGCCTATCGATTAGAGATAAATACGAGGATTGGCTGGCGTTATTGAAAGCCTAATCGAATTAGACCGAATGACTCAGCTTTGGGAGTGGTACGAGAAGCATCAGGCACATAGAATAGAGTAATTGACAGATGAGGGAACCCAGATGGGAGCAGGGAGGGTGGAAAGACATAGTGCAAACTCTCAACAAGGCGCAAGGTAAAGAAAACTATTTTGAACGTGTTTTTACACAGATTGCTTGAGGTGTTTGATCTCAGGCTCGTGAACAGAGAAGCCTGGCATCCAGGTTCAGGTTCAATATGAATGAAGTGGTGGGAGGGGGAAGGTAGGGCAGTTATCTTTGGAGTGGGGAGTAGATTTTAAAGTCTTAGATTTTGGAGCAGCAAGGCTTTGAGTGGAGGCATGATTCCCAGGTGTGACTGGGAAGAGATGGAAAGATGAACTGATCGGATGCTAGGAGGTCTGGCCGCTGTCAGGGGAGTAGAGTGAATGATAAGGAGTCACCAGTGTGGAAGCAGAAGGTGGTGAACTAGGAGCAGGGCTGGTGTTGTCATCACCATGACTTGTTCAGGGCCACACAACCATGGGGCTTACAAGGTGCCAAGTCTAAGTGGTCCTCCTACACTCCAGGGTATCAAAAGCAAATATACTGCCCCAGTCTGGGGCTGGTGGTTTGGCAGTGGCGATAGAGGAAGGCTTCTGCAGAAGCTCAGAGGACAGACAGGAGCTCCAGGAGGCAGCAGCAGAAAAGGAGCTGGCACTGCCCTCTGGAACATAAGGCTCTTGGTTTCTATGCACATAATCAGCCTCACTGTGTGCAGGCCACCTGTGTCCTCTTTTCCTGGTCTTGATATTCTTTATGACCAGACCCCTCTTGAGGAGGAAGATAATAGAGAGACCCCTGATCTGTGACATCTGTTCCCAAATGAATATGTTGTAGATAGTCTTTATCTCGTTAATTTCTATTCTTTACCTGAAAACAATGATAGAACTTAGGTTACAGGTTGATTTCTAGAAGGATATATCTTTTTTAAAGGGGACAGGTTTTGAGTAAGCAGAGGAGTGAATTTCTTCAAGATCTATATGAAATGAGCAGAAAGTACAGCAGTATCTCTGTGTGAAGATGTCGTGAGGCTGTGTGAAGCAGTATCTCTGTGTGAAGATGTCATGTGGGGCTGCCCCACAAATTGCAGGCCCAAGGCATATTTGTCATGAGGCCACACCACCCAGAGGCCCATCCATAGTGCAGGCTTTATTATGTAAGTCAGTTAAGTGCTGGGATGAGAAAGATGTCACATCAACTCTAGAACGAAATAGCTTAGCCAAACTTGGCAATGGTTAGACTGGCCTCATAATATTATACCCCACATAGTTTGTAAGGGGAATCAAAAGAAACTTGAAGGATATAAGAGAAAAGAGAAACTCTATGACGATGCAATGCCTCCTTGTTTTGCGTGCTATGCTATGGAGTGTAATGAGTAGAAAACACGGGGTCTGCAACAAGACAGTCCTAGCTTGGCTCTTCCTGGCTCTGTACATCTCCCCACCTCTCTTAGCCTCAGTTCCTTTCCTGGTGTCTGCAAGAGGAGAAAACAATGCCTACTTTGTGTCTACCTTATTTTCAAGGCATCTGGTACCGTCCATGCACATAAGTAGTCCCTCAAAATTTGAAATTATAGTTATACTGTAATTTTGATTTAAAAATTTCTAACTTATTTTTGGCTGGATGTGGAGATAAATTGTTGCTTGTTAAGAACACACAGGCCAACATTCAAATTTAGGAAATACAGAGAACACCACAAAGATACTCCTCAAGAAGAGCAACCACAAGACACATAATTGTCAGATTCACCAAGGTTGAAATGAAGGAAAAAATGTTAAGGGCAGCCAGAGAGAAAGGTCCGGTTACCCACAAAGGGAAGCCCATCAGACTAACAGCAGATCTCTCGCAGAAACCCTACAAGTCGGAAGAGAATGGGGGCCAAGATTCAACATTCTTTTTTTTGTTGTTGTTGTTGTTTTTGAGACGGAGTTTCGCTCTTGTTGCCCAGGCTGGAGTGCAATGGCGCGATCTCGGCTCACTGCAACCTCTGCCTCCCAGGTTCAAGCAATTCTCCTGCCTCAGCCTCCTGAGTAGCTGGGATTACAGGCATGCACCACCACGCCCAGCTAATTTTGTATTTTTAGTAGAGATGGGATTTCTCCATGTTGAGGCTGGTCTCGAACTCCTGACCTCAGGTGATCCGCCTGCCTCGGCCTCCCAAAGTGCTAGGATTACAGGTGTGAGCCACCGTGCCCAGCCATCAACATTCTTAAAGAAAAGAATTTTCAACCCGGAATTTCATATCCAGCCAAACTAAGCTTCACAAGTGAAGAAGAAATAAAATCTTTTACAGACAAGCAAATGCTGAGAGATTTTGTCACCACCAGGCCTGCCTCACCAGAGCTCCTGAAGGAGGCGCTAAATATGGAAAGGAAAAACCATATTTGTACTAGCCACTGCAAAAACATACCAAATTGTAAAGACCCATTGACACTATGAAGAAACTGCATCAACTAACGGGCAAAATAACCAGCTAGCATCATAATAACAGGATCAAATTCACACATAGCAACATTAACCTTAAATATAAACAGGCTAAATGCCCCGATTAAAAGACACAAACTTTGAGACCCATCGGTATGCTGTATTCTGGAGACCTATCTCACGTGCAAAGACACACATAGGCTCAAAATAAAGGGATGGAGGAATATTTACCAAGCAAATGGAAAGCAAAACAAAAACAAAAACAAAAACAAAAAACAAAAAAGCAGGGTTTATAATCCTAATCTCTGATAAAACAGACTTTAAACCAACCAAGACCAAAAAAAACAAAGAAGGGCATTACATAATGAATGGTAAAGGGATCAATGCAACAAGACAAGCTAACTATCCTAAACATATATGCACCGAATACAGGAGCACCCAGATTCATAAAGCAAGTTCTTAGAGACCTATAAAGAGACTTAGACTCCCACATAATAATAGTGGAAGATTTTAATACTCCCATTGTCAACATTAGACAGATCAATGAGATGAAAAAATAACAAGGATATTCAGGACTTGAACTCACCTCTGGACCAAGCAGACCTAATGGACATCTACAGAACTCTCCACCCCAAATCAACAGAACGTACATTCTTCTCAGCACCACATCACACTTATTCTAAAATTGGCCACATTATTGGAAGGAAAACACTCCTCAGGAAACTCAAAAGAACGGAAACCAACAGTCTCTCAGACCACAGTGCAATCAAATTAGAACTCAGGATTAAAGAACTCATTCAAACCACACAACTACATGGAAACTGAACAACCTGCTCCTGAGCGACTACTGGGTAAATAATGAAATTAAGGCAGAAATAAACAAGTTCTTTGAAACCAGTGAGAAGAAAGACACAACATACCAGAATCTCTGGGACACAGCTGAAGCAGTGTTTAGAGGTAAACATGTAGCACTAAATGCCCACAGGAGAAAGTGGAAAAGATCTAAAATCGATACCCTAACATTGCAATTAAAAGAACCAGAGAAGCAAGAGCAAACAAATTCAAAAGCTAGCAGAAGACAAGAAATAACTAAGATCAGAGCAGAACTGAAGGAGATAGAGACACGAAAAACCCTTCAAAAAATCAATGAATCCAGGAGGTGGTTTTCTGAAATGATCAACAAAATAGACTGCTAGCAAGACTAATAAAGAAGAAAAGAGAGAAGAATCGAATAGACACAATAAAAATGATAAAGGGGATATCACCACTGATCCCACAGAAGTACAAACTACTATCAGATAATGCTATAAACACATCTACACAAATAAACTAGAAAATCTAGAAGAAATGGATAAATTCCTGGACACATACACCCTCCCAAGACTAAACCAGGAAGAAGTCGAATCCCTGAATAGACCAAAAACAAGTTCTGAAATTGAGGCAGTAATTAATAGCCTACCAACCAATAAAAGCCCGGGGCCAGATGGATTCACAGCCAAATTCTACCACAGGTAAAAAGGGGAGCTGGTACCAGTCCTTCTGAAACTATTCCAAACAATAGAAAAAGAGGGACTCCTCTATAACTCATTTTATGAGGCCAGCATCATCCTGATACCAAAACCTGGCAGAGACACAACAACAAAAAAAGAAAATTTCAGGCCAATATCCCTGGTGAACATCAGTGAGAAAATCCTCGATAAAATACTGGCAAATCAAATCCAGCAGCACATCAGAAAGCTTATCCACCACGATAAAGTCAGCTTCATCCCTGGTCTGGTTCAACATACGCATATCAATAAACGTAATCCAACACATAAACAGAACCAATGACAAAAACCACATGATTATCTCAATAGATGCAGAAAAGGGCTTCGATAAAATTTAACACCCCTTCATGCTAAAAACTCTCAATAAACTAGGTATTGATAGAATGTATCTCAAAATAATAAGAGCTATTTATGACAAACCCACAGCCAATATTATACTGAATGTGCAAAAGCTGGAAGCATTCCCTTTGAGAACTGGCACAAGACAAGGATGCCCTCTCTCACCACTCCTATTCAACATAGTATTGGAAGTTCTGGCCAGGGCAATCAGGCAAGAGAAAGAAATAAAGCGTATTCAAATAGGAAGAGAGAAAGTCAAATTGTCTGTGTTTGCAGATGACACGATTGTATATTTAGAAAACCCCATCGTCTCAGCCCAAAATCTCCTTAAGCTGATAAGCAACTTCAGCAAAGTCTCAGGATACAAAATCAATGTGCAAAAATCACAAGCATCCCTATATAACAATAAGAGACAAACAGAGAGCCAAATCATGAGTGAACTCCCATTCACAATTGCTACAAAGAGAATAAAATACCTAGGAATCCAACTTACAAGGGATGTGAAGGACCTGTTCAAGGAGAACTACAAACCACTGCTCAAGGAAATAAGAAAGGACACAATCAAATGGAAAAACATTCCATGCTCATGGATAGGAAGAATCAATATTGTGAAAATGGTCATATTGCCCAAAGTAATTTATAGATTTAATGCTATCCCCGTCAAGCTACCATTGACTTTCTTCACAGAATTAGGAAAAACTACTTTAAATTTCATATGGAGCCAAAAAAGAGCCCGCATAGCCAAGACAGTCCTAAGCAAAAAGAACAAAGCTGGAGGCATCACGCTACCTGGCTTCAAACTATACTGCGAGGCTACAGTAACCATAACAGCAGGGTAGTAGTGCCAAAACAGATAAACACACCACTGGAACAGAACAGAGGCCTCAGAAATAATGCCACAAATCTTCAACCATCTGATCTTCGACAAACTTGACAAAAACAAGCAATGGGGAAAGGATTCCCTATTTAATAAATGGTGTTGGGAAAACTGGATAGCCATATGCAGAAAACTGAAACTGAACCCCTTCCTTACACCTTATACAAAAATCAATTCAAGATGGATTACAGACTTAAATGTTAGACCTAAAACCATAAAAACCCTAGAAGAAAACCCAGGCAATACCATTCAGGACATAGGCATGGGCAAGGACTTCATGACTAAAACACCAAAAGCAATGGCAACACAAGCCAAAATTGACAAATGGGATCTAATCAAACTAAAGAGCTTCTGCATAGCAAGAGAAACTATCATCAGAATGAACAGACAACCTACAGAATGAGATAAAATTTTTGCAATCTATCCATCTGACAAAGGGCTAATATCCAGAATCTACAAAAAACTTAAAAACATTTACAAGAAAAAAACAAAACAACCCTATCAAAAAGTGGGCAAAGGATATGAACAGACAATCCTCAAAAGAAGACATTTATGCAGCCAACAAACATATGGAAAAAAGCTCATCATCACTGGCCATTAGAGAAATGCAAATCAAAACTACAATGAGATACCATCTCACTCCAGTTAGAATGGCAATCATTAAAAAGTCAGGAAACAACAGATGCTGGAGAGGATGTGGAGAAATAGGAACACTTTTACACTGTTGGTGGGAGTGCATATTAGTTCAATCATTCTGGAAGACAGTGTGGCATTTCCTCAAGGATCTAGAACCAGAAATACCATTTGAACCAGCAATCCCATTACTGGGTATGTACCCAAAGGATTTTAAATCATTCTACTATAAAGACACTTGCACAAGTATTTTTATTGCAGCATTGTTCACGATAGCAAAGACTTGGAACCAACCCAAATGTCCATCAATGATAGACTGGATAAAGAAAATGTGGCACATATATACCATGGAATACTATGCAGCCATAAAAAAGGATGGGTTCATGTTTTTTGCAGGGACATGGATGAAGCTGGAAACCATCATTCTCAGCAAACTAACACAAGAACAGAAAACAAAATACCACATGTTCTCACTCATAAGTGGGAGCTGAACAATAAGAACACATGGACACAGGGAGGGTAACATTGCAAACCAGGGCCTCTCAGGCGGTGGGGGGCTAGGGGAGGGATAGCATTAGGAGAAATATCTAATGTAGATGATGGGTTGATTGGTGCAGCACATGTATACCTGCTTAACAAGCCTGCACGTTCTACACAAGTATCCCAGAACTTAAAGTATAATTTAAAAAAATTATTTTTTTAAAAAAAGAACTCATTTCCTGAGCCTGGAGTTAGGAATACCTCACATTTCTTATAACAAATAACTTGCATTAAAATGCAGTTAACTTTTTCAGCAGAGACCATGATTAAACAACATGAAATTGAGGCAGAATTCTGCAAAAACAGTCCCATGAAATACCTAGAAAAGTTCATTCATCCTCATTTGGTTTTATGACTTCCCACTGGTTCCTAGAATTTTGCTCCTAGCTGCCTTTCTAGAAAATTTGCAGGACTGCTGAAATGTATAGTCCTGGTAAGGTTTCTCAATTAGAATTGGCCTCAGCATTGGAAAAGCATCAGTACTCAGAAGATAATCCCTACTGTGGCATGTAGAAGCTCAGGGCTTTAGTGCCTCCCTGGATAGAGGAAGTATCCGAGCTGCAACACCATGAACTAACAACATCCGAGATGGGAGGATGTCACATGTGGGTGGTACCTTTGTGCGTAGTAGAGTTCTCCTGGAATGACAGCAGCCATGACCGTGTGCCCCACCCGCTCGCTGGCTTCTATATATGGGGCAGCCAGACTGTGTACCTAGGTATTGTCCTATTCTTCTCATCTTCACTCATCTCATCCCAAACCTGGAAGCTGCTGAAAGGTTTCTCACAAGGGCTGTGTGGATGCTTTTTGGAGATGGGTCTTGCCCACTCTAATCAATTCCTTTTTTTTTTTTTCTAAACATTTTGCTATCTCTCTCAGCAGTTGGGTTTAACTGACCTTTGAGAATAGTCTCTCTGGCTGAGGCCTGGGGGCATCTACCCAGAGTGGGTGATCCACTGCATTGGCTTCAGTGAGACACTTTCTGAATAAAAATACTCCATACAGAGGTTAAACATCACTGGTTTTGAGTCTTAGCTCCTCATTTACTAATCAAATGAGCCGAGTTTCCTCATCTGTAAGATGAGGGTAATAGTTGTACCTCTCTCATCAGGATAGTTGCAAAGGTCATATGAGTTTACATGCATAAAGATCTTGCTCCCTGCCTGGCAGATAGCAAGTTCTTGTTAAATGTTTGAGTAAGTAGAGAACAAAATCACATGATTTTGTTCACCCTAACAGGGTCTCTGATCATACCACATTTGTAAGACATTTTGCTCTGATTTTAGAAACACTTCAGTAGCTATAGATTCCTCCAGGATTTCTTGAGTACGTTTCTCTGTTTTCTACCTGTACAGATTAGTGTAACAGCCTGGACCCTTTGTCATTAAAGCTATTTGACACAAAGCTCCTCAGTGGTTCATGACTTACAAGCAAAATGAAATCCGAAACCTAAGATCAAGCTGAAGCGTTTTCCAGGAGGGGATCAATTTTATCACTTCAACTCGTTTTGTTGAGGCAGTCAGAGCATTTGGATGAGCTCCAAAAGGAAATGATGCTAAAACTCTGCTGCACACACCTTATTAACTCGAAGGCAGTAAAAGCAGTGTCTCAGTTACTTAGGAGAGGAAGCTACTGGAGCCAATGGAGCCTGAGGAGAGCTGTAAGCTCGGCCAGAAAGAGAGAATGTTGCATGATTTGAGAAAATGTTGTGTGATTCAAGAAAATGACTGAAAATCTGGAGACAGCTGGCCACCCATGAGGAATTACCTACCAATTCCTTCTTCTTCATGCACTCCATGAGGATGATGAACAGATGCTGAGCTTGGGTTCGAGTGTATGTGAAAGTCTTCTGTATAGTCACCAACAGCTGGTCCCTCAAAGATTCATTTATCAGTCTGCAAATAAAAACAATGTCAAAAGCAGGTCAACCAACTCCTATTCAGCACATATTTCTGAGAAATACAGAGCTCAAGAGGAAATAATGAGGATTTACTTTAGATAGGAGTTACTTCTGTATTTTTCTCACAAAAGGTATCCCGCCTGTGATAATTTGAAAAGCAAGGCATTTAAAAATAAATCAATTTTACTCTCTCAGAACCCAACAAAGTAGAAAGATTGATTTAGATACTTTAATTTTATTTTTCTGTTTTTCATATGGCATGTGTCTAATGCCCTTTTCCTCAAGTTTGCTTATCAAAAATTACCTTCAATTAATCATCTGTATCTTCTTGGTAAGAATTTGCTATAGTACTGTTCTTAACAGTACTATATAAATCTCCTAACAGTACTACAGGAGATTTAAATTGCAGCGTCATCTCTAATTGTGGAAATAAAGACAGTATTTCATTAACAAGTTTTTGAGCATCCATAAGCAGAAATAGGAATTATGTTTTCCCAAAAATCATTTCATGTAGGTGGCAGCCTGTCTGGCCTATGATTTAGGTATTCATTATTTATGTCAAGGTTTTGCTCTGTTACAGTGAACAGTAAGACAGTATAGTATTGGCTACCTGATTAAAAGATACTTTTATGCTATAGAAGAATAAATGAAAATAGAAAAGAGGCATCATATCTAATCAATGCTCAATTGTGTCTTGAATATGAATCAATCACAACTAATTTTTAACTTCTTTCTCATTACCCTGGTAAGAACGGGGCTTTCTCTACTAGCCATTAAATGGCAGGGACGGAAAACTCACTTTATTAATAACAGATACTATTTAAATTCAGGAAGACAAAACTGCTCTCAAGGACCAGTGGCAAAATTACCATAATTTACCTAGTATTTTACAGATTACAAATTGCTTTCATAATTAAAGTATCAGCAACTCCTAAATAAGATAGTAAAATAAATTATCTCAGTTGCTGATTACAGGAACTCTATAGACAAGGGATTTGTTCTATTTCACAGGCAGGACATTTTATCCAGAAAGAGCCCAATGTTTAAGTTCATGCAACAAATAAGTGACAGAGTTATCAGAATCAGAACCTAGTTCTTCTGAATATTTGTCCAGGGCTGTTTCCACCACACCATGTTGCCTCTGTTTACACCAAGTGGATCACACCACTGCCTCTCTTCATCACTGTGGCTATTTGAGCAGGCAGTTGTGGAGTTTCCTTCAACATGAAAGCAAGAAAAACTTTATCGCTTAAAAGAAGGCAAGATGGGGAGCCAGAAGATGTCTTCCTATCAGTGACCTGCTGTGCTCCAGTTTATGTGAGGTTCATCTGAATTCACTAGGTTGGATATTATGATGGCCCTGCTTTGAGGAGGGTGGCATTCCTCATGACAGAACTATACCAACGATCCTGGAAGGTCACTCAGCTGGATGAAGGATTGGGTCACCCCTTCCCCCACTCCTACAAAGTGTATATTCTATATCAAGAATATACACATTTAGGCTGGGCGCTGTGGCTCCCACCTGTAATCCTAGGACCTTGGGAGGCTGAGGCAGGTGAATCACTTGAGCCCAGGAGTTCGAGATCAGCCTGGGCAATACAGTGAGACTTTGTCTCTACAAAAAATTAGAAAAGTTAGTTGGGCATGGTGGTGCATGCCTGTAGTCCCAGCTACTTGAGATGCTGAGGTGGGGGGACCACTTGAGCCAGGGAGGCAGTGAGCCAAGATCACACCACTGTACTCCAGCCTGGGTGACAGGGCCAGAACCTGTCTAAAAAAATTTATATGTAGAAAAAGAGGATGGTTGAAAAAAATAATGCCAAATCCTCTCTTAAGATTACCTTAATTATTCTGAATGACTCTGTGGTCTTAGCTGTGGACCAGATTGAAATCATTTATTCATTCATTCATTTGTTTAGACATTCAACAAATGCATAGTGAATGTCTACTTAGTGCCATACACTAGGATGTGCCAGGAACAGAGGAGCTATATATGCACTCCCAGCCTTCAACGAGCTTATGCGCCAGTGGAGTAGAAAGATGTGAATCAGCAATTCAACCACGATCGTCAGTGGAAAAGAAGTAGAGAAGCTTGTGGCAAATGAATCTAATCTAATCTAAGGGGTTCAGGGAAGACTCTTCTGAGGAAGTGCTGTTTTATCTGAGACATGAATGAATGAGCATCGGCATAGTTGGGGTTGGTAGGGTTGGGTAAGAGAATTAACAGCAGACAAAATGGCATGAACGGGCCCAGTCTGGAAAAAATAAAAGGTCAGTATGGCTGGAGCTGAGAGAGCAAATTAAAGAGTGGAAAAAAATAGGGCTGCAGAGGGAGTGAGCAGGAACAAGATCAATGGGGACTTTGAAGGTGATGTTATAGAGATTTTAGGTTTTATCCCCCAGACAATGAAAAGCCATTGAAAGATTTAAGCAGAAGGGTGACATGATCACATTTGTGTTGCCAATTAATTTTCTTGAAAAGTAAAGACATGCACACTCAGACCTAGGCATGTGTCTACCTGACAGGTAACCCAAGTGGATGAGTCTAGAGAGCTCTTCAGTATCAAGCATCCATTGATGTTGTACGTGATTAACAACAGAAAGGATTCTCCTGATTAGCCACTTGATAGATGTAATCATTCATCTGCAGGTGTTTAATTTTGATAACAACTCAGAATTTGTTTTCTACTACCAACCATCTGTAATGAAATCCCAGCTCCCCAAGGTCATTATCTGCATGAGGGATCTGTCTGACACTTGTATCCAATCTGTCACTTTCTAAAAATTGAGGAATGATGTGCAATTTAGCCGATTATGGGTTTCAGTGGTTAGGAAGCTGAAAGACGGTAAGAATCTTACCCTTTGAGCCCAATTTCCCAGTTGCTGAAGTTGTGGCTTTGGCTAGATCATTTAGTGACAAGAACCATAGAATTCTAGAAGTGGAAGGATTCTCTAAGGTGTTTTCCAAAGTGTGGGATACTTATTACAGGTGGAACAAAGGTGATTTGATCCATTCAAAGCACAAAGTTAAAGAAATTAAATATTAAATAACTGCCCTTTCTGATTCAGTTCTTTTTCCATCCTTCTGATTGCAACAAGAAGAAAATCTGATTTTTAGTGCTTTCCTGCATTTAACAGCTCCCCAACACTTGTAGATCTCCCTTTTTAACAAAGAAATTAGGTCTCATGCCTTTGGCAAAAACAGTTTAATAACATTGTTTTAAATAAGATCCCACAAAACATTTGATGTGTCTGTAGCACGTCATGGTTTAACATACACAATAGACTTCAGAGATAATCTCATAACAATCTATGAGGCAAGTGGGATTAATTTCATTTTGTAGAAGAGAAAACTATGCCCTAAGGAGGTTAAATGATTTGTGCTAAGTCATACTGCTTGGTTATCTCACTGTTTGAGTTGAGCCTATTGACTTCAGCCTTGCCCCATGGTGTTGCTCTTCCTGAGTATATTCTAAGTCTTTCATAGTTTCCTAATCATCTGTATCAGGGATGATAAGGGGGAACACTAAATGAAGATAATCACAAAGTGCATTAAGTAGTTTGAAGGGTATATTTGCGGGCCGGGCTTGGTGGCTCACGCCTGTAATCCCAGCACTTTGGAAGCCTGAGGCGGGTGGATCACTTGAGGTCAGGAGTTCAAGGCCAGCCTGGCCAACATGTTGAAACCCCACCTCTACTAAAAATTCAAAAATTAGCCAGGCATGGTGGCACATGCCTGTAATCCCAGCTACTCAGAGGCTGAGGTGTGGGGATTGCCTGAGCCTAGGAGGCAGAAGTTGCAGTGAACCGAGATCACGCATCACTGCACTCCAGCCTGGGCAGCAAAGCAAGACTCCATTTCAAAAAACAAAAACAAAAAACAAGTATATTTACTTCTGATTTTCCATAAGTATTTGCTCTGCTGAACTAGATTTCTTCTGTTTGGGTACAAAGACTTACTCTATCTTCTCTGAAGATCCTTTCTTATTTTGTAATCATGTTCCTTAGGATATATGGAAGCCTGCTTTCTTAAAATTATTATTTTTTAGTTCTTCCCATCTTTTTCTGTGCAACATTGGAGTGATTTAAAATTTTTTACTGTAATACTTAATCATCAGAAAAATTAGAGATGAGCCTATTTTAGATTTCTTTTTATGGCACTAGAATATTGATTGAAAATTTCTTGACATCAAAATACGGTCGTAGTATTATGTGAAATTTTTATTTTAGAATTGAGCCTTGACAAAGTCATCTTATTTATGGAAACTGTTAATTTGTGGCTTTGTATCTACCCATGTTATTTTTGGTACATCTCAAATCAGAGGGTTTTGTGATAGGAGGTGTAGTCATTGAAGTGAGGCAGATCTGTATACCATGGCATTTGTGTCTCCATTTAAATGCTGTACTTATGATCTGGAGCTTTGTAGATGAGTCACAGAAGTAATTTAAAATAGGCCAATGTTCAGCCAGTGCTCAGGGTAACCAACAAAACACCCCACCGTTTGCTATTAGTATTCTGTTCAAATGCTCTCAATACAACCCACACATACAAATACATTTCTCAGAATGAATTTAATTACCTGCAAATTACCTGCAATATTAGAGTTTTGTTCCTAGATTTAAAAATTAGGAAATGCATTTAGAATTCAATGGGACTCTAAGAGCTAACCTTAGGTTAATGACTTTTGAGGAAGAGCCCTTCCTGTGACCCCCATAGATGTTTTCTATTAGTTTATTCGGACACAATATGAGAAAATTTTAGCTATATAAAAAAACTTGTTAATAACACCACGATTTGGCACTTAAAAGACACAATCACCCACAGAATATCTAATTCTCTAAAGAAAAATGAAATTTTATCATTTGCTAGAAGCCAAAGCAAATCACTAAATGTTATATTAAGGGCACATAAAGTTGCATGTCTTGCCTGAGGTCACAGAGAATGGCCTGTTTTTCTCCTGCTTTTTTTGTGAAAGTTGCCACTTCCTCCCCAAATGTCATGACTCTGGTAACATGACAAGTAACACCATGATTCTTCCCAGAGAGGCAGGAAGCATTGTTAACAACAGCATTATGGCCACCAGGGCCAGGCTGTCTGGATTTAAGCTGCTACCTGTTGGCTGTGTGATCTTTTGTAAGTTAGTGTTGATGTTCTAAATTTTTCATATATGTAAAATGGGAACTATAATAGTGCTTATCTCATAGGCTTGTGAATATTAAATGAGTTAAGCTTTGTAAAAGGCTTAGAAAAGTGCCTGACACATAGCAAGTCCTGCACAAGCATATGCATTATTCAAACAGAGTCCTACAATGCTTTTTAGGAAAGAGTCACTGATGTATTCCTCCTCACGAAGTAGCACAACTAGTGGGCCAGGGCCTCTATGTACAATGCAGAGTTCTCTCCTGGCATTAACAGTGCTCTGCACATCTGGTGAGTCCAGTGGTGTAAGGCTGAAGAAATAACTTTCCCACTTTAGAGAGGTCAGAGACCACCATTTCTTTCCTATGTTTGGGAAATGGAGATACTTAGCAGATTTAGGAGGCTTAATTATAGTGGAGTCTTGCAAACACTCCATACAGACATCTGCTTGCTCATTCATTCATTCATTCAACAAACAATATTCATGCCTTCTGTGTGCCAGGCACTAAGTTAGATATAGAGATATAAATAATATTCAGTTCTAGCCTCAAGGAACTGAAAAAGTTGTATGCCATGTATTCTGTAATTGATGGGTATTACCCTCCAAAATTTATTCATGTAAAACAGCACTTATTTGTTGTGTTGATAATTTTGTGGGTCAAGAATTTAGGCAGGCACAATGGGATGGCTCATTTTTTTCCAGCATACCTAGGGCCTCAACTGGAATAGCTGGAATGGCTGATGAAGACTACAATAGCTCAACTGTGGCCATATGTTTGGGGCCTCAATTCTGTTCCATGTGGCATCTGTTGAGGCTAGAATATCCAAGATGGCTTCCTTACTTCCAAGTCTGGTACCTGGCCTGGTCTGGCTAAAAGAGCTGAGGGTTGGCTTGCATTACTCTTTCCCTGCTTGTTGCAGGGTAGATGGACTTCTTACATGGAAGCTGGCTTCTCTTAAAATGAGGGTTTCAAGAGAGAGCATTCAAAGAGACTCAGGCAGAAACTACAAGGCTTGTTGGGACTTAGTCTCAGAAGTCCTAGAATGTCATTTTCTTGTACTTGATTATCGTAACAAGTCACTAAAAGTAGCCCAGAATCAAGAAGATGGAAGGAATAGACTTCACCTCTTGATGAGAGCATGCATATACACTGAAGGAATATATTAATGGTGATCATCTTGGAGACAAGCAATGATATCAAGTGATTCTGTTCAGATGAGGCATAAACAGTGATCTTTTCCATATTTTGGTTATAAACAGCCTCAATTGCCTTACTTTGAACTGTCTCTTCTAACAGATCATTAAAATGAGAACCACCATTTCCTTCAAAGTAATATCCAACTATTCATAAATATTTCTAAAATATTATTACTGATTTGTGCATAGAACCTACAAATAGTTTCTCCTTTTGATCCAGCTGCCTATTTACATTTATTTGGCATTTAGTGTGTACCAGGTATTTCTTTTAGGCCTTGGTGCCTGGCCAGAGACTTTTTTTCCATGGATACTATCATCACATTTTGTGCCTGTTAAATGCTGCATATAAGGGACATCTTCAGTAATATGTGTGTATGCTTGGGTCAGCCCTTAAGGCCCAGTTTAAGTCACCACCAAAAACAGGTTTCTTTTTTTTTTTTCTTGATGTCTCAATTTCACTTTGGGGTCTATTTGGAGAGATAAAGCAACAGCAGCACCTGTTGATGTTGCCAATTTCTGCTAGAAACTATCTTTTCTTTTCTTTTTTTTTTCAACTCAAAGAATGTTTGGAAATGATTGGGCCAGGTGTGGTGGCTCACATCGATAATCCCAGTGCTTTGGGAGCCTGAGGCAGCAGGATTGCTTGAGGCCAGGAGTTCAAGAAGTGAATTGGCCACCCAACTCAAAAACATATATTTGATTCTGTTTCTGGATACTACTTTATTCCCCCTTTGAACTGCTTTATATACTAGTGAGGGACCTGAGACAGGTTATTTGATCTCTTTAAGGCTTCATCTTCTCATCTGTTAAATAAGGGTAGTGTACGTCTTTTTAGGTCCATGTATTTGGGAAAAAGAGATCATGCATGGAAAGCACAAAATTTGATTTCCTAAAATATTTTTCCAGTTTTCCTCATTCTCTGTCTACTTTGGTTTTCGTCCTCATCATATCTTATTCAGATGGTACCAACAGACTGCTAATTGGTTTCTTCTCTATCCTCCTCCAGTCCATTCCCGTGTTAATTAAATGGTTCTACAAAGCAGACATGATTCTATTGCACCCTTCTTAAACCCCTGCAATAGCTTTCCATCGCCAGCAAGATAACATCTCTACTGGCATACAGCATTTAAGATTTGTCTATGGTCTTGCTCCACAGCTAGGCTCATCTGCTGCCAGTCTGTCACACATATCCCATAAATACTGAATCTCCCAAGCCCACCAGACTCCTGCATGCCTCTAGATCTTCAGCTTGCTATATCTGCTACTTGGACTATTCTGTAGTTCTGACCTCATCACTCAAAACTCATCATTTACAACTCAGCTCAAACTTCACCTCCTTTTTCTTTTTTCATCTTTTATTTTAGAATCGGGGGTACACATGGAGGTTTGTTACAAGGGTATATTGCACGTTTCTGAGCTTTGGAGTACGGATGATTAAGATTCAGTTGTAAGACTATTAAGCTTTAGTGAAGACACGCTAAAAAATTCACTTGATTTAATCATCCCACAATGTAAACATATTATCAAGACATCGCAGTGTATCCCACGTTATTTGTCAATTAAAAATAAAATTTAAGAAAATTTAAAAACAAAATCACCCTCATCTCCTATGCGAAAGTCTCCGATTACTGCTCCCTTGGTGCTCTCAAACCACTTGATATATATTTCTATGATTATTATATTGCATGGAAATTATTTGTTGTCTTACTCTAGTAGATGATGAACTTTTTGAAGCAGTGATTGTTTCTTTATTCTGCATGTGCCTTAAGTTCTAGAAGAGTGCTTGGTTCATTGTTAGCTATAGAAGAATCTTTGTGGATTGACCGAGTGACTGAGTAGCTGCCTGCTTTAGATGGGTGACCAGGCGGTCTTCCCCATGCCTCTTTGTCCTCATGGTGGGATGTACTTCAAGCCTATTTGGGAGAATGGGAGATATGGCGTAAGGTTTTACAATCCAGCAATTTGGTTTTCTTGATCCTTTTCCTTTTAATCAGATTTATCTCTAAGAAATATTATTGGTCTCTATCTTTATCTTTCTGTTGTTGTTTAAACTCAAAGGGTGTTTAGAAATGATTGGGCCAGTGGTGGCTCACACCTACAATCCCAGCACTTTGGGAGGCTGAGGTGACAGGATTGCTTGAGGCCAGGAATTCAAGAAGTGAACTGGCTGTCCAACTCAAAAACATATATTCGGTTCTATTTCTGGATACTACCTCATCCCTCCTTTGAATTGCTTTGTAGCGCTTGTCAGGAACAGACAGATTCTTATTCATTTGCATCTCCCCCATAATGCTTAGGGCAACATCTTGCCCATAGAAGTTCTCAATAGCTATTTGAAGATGTTAAGAGTTTCAATGATATCAAGGTAATTTCCCTCACTTGGATGTTGGTGGTTTTGACAACACAAAGTAATTATATCACATAAAAATCAACACAACATACATCTACATTTTTTCAACTAGTTCCACGTCATACATTGAAGTGGTGAGGCCCGTTTCACAATCTGCTATAGGAGACGGAGTGACATAATTAAGATGCTATGGTATGGTGCCTTTGGCTGTAATACAGCTCCTTTATTTACCAGTGAGGGACCTGAGACAGGTTATTTGATCTCTTTAAGCCATCATCTCCTCATCTGTTAAATAAGGGTAGTATATGTCTTTTTAGGTTGATGTATTTGGGAAAAAAAGAGATCATGTATGGAAATCACCTGGCACTGTTCCTGGCACATAGGTGTTAAATAATTGGCAGTTGTTATTATTAAGAACATTAGGGGCTTTTGCACCTACAGGAAATTCCAATGATGCCTAGCTCAGAGCTGAAGCAAGGTAACCAGCATGCATATTAGCCAGAGGAGGCCATCCCTATGGGGGAGATAGATTTCAGTATTTCTATGAAATTCGGATGAAGTAGGTCTGTGAATAGGATGGGAAAGGCCACATTTCAAAGCCACTTAGCTGGGGTATCAGTGCAGACACCTCATTAGCCCTTGGGTCATATTTCATCAAAAGTCATGCAAACTAGTGTTGCTAAGATGCCCTGAAACCATTACTCTCAGATAATTTTATGCCATCCTGAAGTCAAACGGGTGTTAGGATAAGAATTCATACTTGGCTGCAACCTCCTGCTTTAATATTTTTGAAGTCTGTATGTTCTAGAGAAGGCACAAATCAGCAAATTCTACTGAGAGATTTGATATTAGGCTAAAAGAATGATACAGTTTTAGAGCAACCATTCTATGGATGAAGGATCCAAGGTCTGTGAAGGTGAACTGATTTGCTTAAGATTATATAGCTGGTAAGCATCAGAGCTGGATTTAGAAGCCAAGAGAATCAGGAGGGAAAAATCTCTGATAATGACTTATTCAAACCTAAATATGTAGGTTCAACTTAGTGTAAAGTTAGTGATTTGTTTAAATGATTGACTGTAAGTGGAGATTTCCTCTATTTTATGCTTAAGATGCTGCATCTCATGTGTGTGAAGACTCAGTAATGTGATTTCAAGGATCCACTACTTTCTGAGTTCATCCCCACTTAATCAGATGTCCAATGTTTCTTTTTAATTACTTAAATGGCAAATAAACATTTTATTCAACAATTAGAAGCCCCAAGAGTAACTCTTATAATAAGAGTTAACTGTAACTGATTGATGTTGATGTTTTTCAGAAAACACCAGTTGGATAGAAAGTTATAGAAGGCTGAATGGCACACAGAGACATGACCAATAGAGAGCATGGGCTGGTTAGGAGATTACTTTTCCCAAACTTTTATGAGGATCAAATCCAGAAACAAATGGCTATCAGCTAAGGCCTGTTAGAAATAGTTGCTGATTTTACTTTAGGATCTATTCTAGAAAAGTTCGTCACCTAGGCTTTTCCTGAGATTTGTATCCAGCAATGTGAGGTAGTTAGAAGGATATTAGAGAAGCTGCCCTTAATCAGGCAGGATGATGGTACAGTCTGTTTGCCAACAAAGTTTATGTACTGCTGCTCATAAAGTGATCCTTTCTTATGTTTGTAATTTTTTCTTCATTCTTTCTCTTCATTCTTTTCCTTCCTTCTTTCCTTCTTTCCTTCCCTCCCTTGCTCCTTCCTTCCTTCCTTCTTTACTTCCCTTTTCCTTCTCTCCTTCCCTTCCCTCTTCTTTCCTTGTTCTCACCTTAGACTCCTGAGCCAGCTATGGAAAAACAGAAGGCACTGATACATATCAAAAAGGAAACTGAAGGTGGGTGGTGTGGTGGGGGTGAGAGTGGTAAGAAAGGTACTTAGTCCCTTCTATAAGACAAGCTTTGTGCTGTGCATTTTACACATGGCATTTCATCAGACAGATTAAGAAAATCCTCACCAGGCTGTAAACTCCTTGGATACATGGACTGTGCATTCTATTACTTATGTACTCTCTTCTCCCCTCCCCTCAGTGCTAATCAAGGTGCAGAAGACAGAGGCTTTTCTGCCACCTCTTATGTTGATCTCCCTCACTCTGCTTTCTTACTCCATAGCATATATCTTATAAAATATTATATAATGTGTTTATGGATTATGTTTATTACTTTTGTCTATCTCACCCTGCTAAAATAAAAGTTCCACAAAGGCAGGGATTTTTGTCTATTTGGTTTACTAGTGTATTTTTGCCAGTGCCTAGAATAGCGCCCTGAACATAGTAGGTGTTCAAAAAATATCTATTGAATGACTAAACACATAATGCTGACTGGAGGAAAGAATATAATTAAAAATGGGGAAAATGTCAAATAATATTTGAGATCTATCAGACATTCAAGGTTTCTCAGTTTGGTGGAAACCAACTGCAGAAATGCTAGAGCTGTGTTATCCAATATGGTAGCTGTTACTCACATGTGGCTATTTAAATTTAATTATAATACAATGAAATGAAATTTAAAATTCATTTCCTTTGTCACACTAGCCACAGGTCAAGCACTCAGGGAGACTCTGGTTGGATATCACAGATATGGAAGATCTCTGTCATCACAGAGAGTATTTTTTTTTTGAAGCAGGACCTTGCTCTGCTACCCAGGCTGGAGTACAGTGGTGCAATCACAGCTCATTGCAGCATCAGCCTCCTGGGCTCAAGTGATCCTCCCACCTCAGCCTCCCAAGTAGCTGGGACTTGGCCTCCTGAGATGCCACCACACCTGGCTAATTTTTCGTATTTTTTGTAGAGACAGGGTTTCGCCATGTTGCCCAGGCTGGTCTCGAACTCCTGAGCTCAAGGGATCCACCTGCCTCAGCATCCCGAAGTGCTGGGATTACAAGCGTGAGCCACCACACCCAGCCCTATCATCAGAGAATTCTGTTGGGCAGTACTGCTCTGGAGACAGGCAGGGCTGCCAAACTCTCCATCTTAGGCAGGGACAAGTGGGACATTTAGGTGAAAAATCCTGAACAATGTTGGCTGTGTCTCTGTCATGTCTCTTCTTTCCTTTGCCTTTGGTTATGAATGTGCACAACAATAGAAGTGAAGTGCTGCCAAAGGATACAGGGACTGCCACATGTCAGGTGGATTCTCTGCTGCCAACATTGGAAGGAAATCACACTCTCTGAGTTCATTCCAAGTGCAATCCCATCAGCGAATATTGCCATAGCCCAGGCAAGAGGAAAAGTCGAATTTTTTTTATTGTTTTAGGACCCATATAAAAGACAGAATCAGAGCTGGACTAAATTTTTGGGGTCTCCAGGCAGACTACAACACTGGCCTCCTGCAATGACTGGTCTTACACATTGGTGAAACACTTACTCACAGGAGAAGTTACCCAGCATATGAGAGAAGGGAGAGAAGATGGAATCTGGGTGCCACTTCCTCTGCTGTCTGGAAAGCTCAGCTCTGGGGCAAGCAAAATAAACCTCTTGCAGTTACTGGGTCCCACCTTCTTAGAGGACAACATGGTACAGCTGCTAAGGGCCTAAGCTCTAGCTCCAGTCAGTCTGGGCTGACCACTCTCTAGCTTTGAGATATTTAGCAAATTACCTAACTTTTCTGTCCTCAATTCCTCATTTATAAAATAGGGATAATAATTATAGCCACCTCATGAAGTTTATGAAATAAAGTGCCTAGACCAGGCTGATGCATGTAGAAGCTCTAAAAAATATTAATTTCAAATTTTTGAGCATGCTGCTGGGGAGAGGGTCAGAGGTGTGGGAAAAGGGGAGGGATAAGTTTAAATTCTCTTTCAAAGTAATTTATCAAAATATTCCTTTTATTCTTCTCTATGAAACACTGGGACAAATATAAATGTCTCTATTTTTGTTACATGTTTATGATAGATTTCTAGTTTTTCAAAAAAATTTCTCATGCATTTTTCATAGGCAATTTCTCAATTAGCTTGTCTCTCAGTCCAGATCCAAGCAGTATCCTACACTAAAGCATTTCTCGTTCTTCATCTCCTGTGTATTATGTCTGTGTGGAAAGGCTCATATGATAGATAACTTAAACACTGTTGTGCCTTACAGAGTCGATAAAAAAATGGACCATTTCTTTTGTTCTATCTTCCAGACAGCTGGATGTCTTATTTTTCCTGTTGGTTTCATGATTCAATGCACTATGTGATGATTGCCTGGTAGTCTTACAGCTACGGGGGTATCTATAAGATTTTGGCTTTATTTCAGTTCATGAAATAACAAATAAATTCATGGCATGTTGACTCCAAATTCCTATCTTTGCCTCAGCAGACATTGTTAATCTATCACAGTACGCTTTCTTCTGCACTGAGATGCAATCTTAGAATCATGTTAATACATCATTCCAGGAAGCCTCTACCAATTTATTGGAATTGACACTCAGATTTAAACTACAGTTTACCCTTGAACAACAGGGGTTTGAACTGTGTGGGTTCACTTACACTCTAATTTTTTTTCTTCCTCTGCCACCCCTGAGATAACAAGACCAACCCCTCCTCTTCTTCCTCCTCCTCTTCAGCCTATTCAATATGAAAACAACAATGATGAAGACCTTTATGATGGTCTCTTCCACTTAACGAATAGTAAATACATTTTCTCTTCCTTATGGTTTTCTCAATATTTTCTTTTCTCTAGCTTACTTTATTGTAAAAATATATTATACATGTAACATACAAAATATATGTTGACATGTTACCAGTAAGGCTTTTGGCCAATGATGAACTATTAGTAGTTAAATTTTGGGGAAGTCAAAAGTTATACATGGATTTTTGACCACATGGGGGGTTTGCAACTCTAACCTCATGTCATTCAAGGGTCAACTGTATTTGTCATCAATGCATTAGAGATAATAAAATCTCAAATTTACTATCAAATGGCAAAAACCAAGGAGATGATAGGCTTAAACAACTCCAAATTTTAAGTTTGTCTCCAAGACACTGAATCATGGTTCTATAGATTTAGAGGAATGGATTATTTACTGCTTACTCAAGACTTTTAGAGGTTTATGCTCATGAATGGACATTTGCTTTGCATGGAATATCCCAAGAAAACATAATAAATATGTACATCGACTCTAAGAGAGTTGTCCAACAATTACGATAGTGCAAAAAGATGTTATTGAAACTGAATGGAGACTTTTCTAGACAACAGTAGTGCAGACTTGAGTTAATCTTGAAATCCTACTTTAATGCATTTTTAGTGTTTCTCTGACTGAAGAAGCTTTTATAGCATGTGTTCACTGCTCTATATAGTTTTCATAAATCCTGTGGTCCATGATCAACATCTGAGAATTGCTTGAGGAATCTGGGGAAAATCCATTAAAAACATCCCAAACATTATTTATTATTAATAATACCACTAGGTAAGGCATTAATCCACTATATCCCTAGCAGCTGTAGATCCTAATGTCAGTCAGGTTGATTCAGAATCTATTTCCTCTAAAGGAAAGGAATGAAACACCAGTACATTTTATTATTTGCACCTCACTCAGATAAATTTGTGGATTTTAAAGCCCTTACTACATCTTTTTGTGAGAGAGGCTAGGTTATGAAACTTCAGAGAAAAATTTACTAGAAATTAAATGGGTAAAGAAATGCATTTGTACATCTCATGGTAAGGCAGAGAAGCCTTGTGACAGCAGGAAGTGCTTGGAGAACAGTGGGGAGGACAGCTCCATTGGGTTGTAGGGTGAATGGAAGGTTTGTTGAGTGAGAGCTGGCTCTAGAGAAAAGCTGGGGCCAGGATACAGTGGATCTTGAGTCCAAGCAAAGGAATGTGATCTTGACCTGTAGGTCAGGGGTCTTCAATGGAGTTTCACAAAGAAGCCCCTGGAATTTCGAGGAGGAGCTCCACAGCTGCCTCAGAGCTGCCTTTGTAGGTGAGAGCCAGGCAGAAAGGAGGCTCTAGGAAAATAGTTCTGAAAGTATCGTCTCTGGACCAAAAGCATAGCATCGCCTAAGTATTCCTTTGAAATGCAAATTACCTGACCTCAACCAGATTTATTGAATTAGAAAATCTGGGGGTGGAGCCACCAATTGTGAGGTTTTTTTTGTAGTTTTTTCCTCTTATTTTAAAAAATGCATATCTAATTGACAAAAATTGTAGGTATTTATGGTATTTATGGTATGTTTTGATATGTGTATACACTGTGGAATGGCTAGATCAAGCTAATTAACATATGCATTAACTCACATGCTTGCATTTTATTATGGTGAGAAAACTTGAAATCTACTCTCAGCAATTTTCAGGTATCCAATATATTGTTATTGACTATAGTCCCCATGATGTACGATACATCTCTTGAACTCGTTCCTCCTGTATAGCCATTTGTGTTCACAAGCTCTCTGGGTGATTCTGATGCAGAATAAAATTTGAGAACCGTGGTCTAGGCCTCCTATCCCAGCTTTGACAGAGTAAACCTGCACCTTGTCTGTATTACATATTGCACCTCTACCTGAGATTTCACTTGAGAAAGAATTCAAGGACTTTAAAAAAGTAAAAATCAATCAAGGCAAGTGGGAGGTTAGGACTCTTTAAAGGTTGTTCATTCCAACTGTAAAGTCGAAGGAAGCTGGGGTAGGACACTGCAGATGCTGAGCTTCCAATGCTGGCCCCTGGAACCCTGCCTCTCAGCTGAGAGGACCATCATTTGCCATCAACTAGTACCATTTCACTTCTAAATACCTTTGCTTTCCTCTTCCTTTTTTCTTTCTCTTTTTAGATTGGTTATATATTTTGAGCTAGTCAAAAAATGATTTGCAAAAGAAACAAGGAAATAAGTAAACTGAATGCCCTTAAAAACTCCATGTAAATAAAAATACTAAGCAATAAATCTGTCAGTCCTGTCAAAATGAGTATTTTTATGGCACAGCTTGCTTTTCAGGGAAGAATGTTCAAGTCTGATAGATGTTTGGAACCAAGTACAGCTGTGGGAAAGAGAGAAATGTGGTGATTGATGGTAAATATGTTTTTCAAGTCAACTGGGTTTCAAAGATAAAATTTGGCAGAGGGTACAGAGGGCTTGTGGTAACAACACAGTGACTTGTGAGGAGAATGCAGGTGAGGCCTAGAAACCAAGGAAGGTATTTTTGAAAACATCAGAGAAGTGTGGGCCATAGGCCACTCTCAATGGAATCACCTGGGGTTTGGGTTTCATATACAGTTTCTTGGGCCCCACCCCACGTGCATCAAAGTCAGGATATTTAGGGGGAGCTGGATCTCCTAAAGCTCTCTAGGTGATTCTCAGACATGCTGAAGTTTGATAACCTCATGTTTATTTGGATTTTTGTTGTTGTTGTTATTGTTGTTGTTGTTGTTAAACAAGTAGCCAAGAGTTAGCTAAGGAGATCTCAGAGGAATGTAATCAATAGAGAACTTTGAAATCATCACTTGGCATTGATGTGCTTTCTGAAAGTTGTAGATGATGGTTCTTTAAAAGGGATTTCTCTATCATAAAGGATTATGCAACTATGTTTTCTCCGACGTTTGCTCTTTATGTTCAAGGACACTCTTTCCTAAAGAGTTTTGCTCAACTCTTTAGAAAAGAGCGTGGAGCTGAGCAATTATAAAGCAAATTTAGTCCATGTAGGGAGCTGATGAGCCAATTTAGATCAATGAAACTTCTCCTCTCCGTGGTGCTTTCTTCCCTGAAGAAGAAACTCTGGATAATTTTTTTAAAGTCAATGCTTCATTCTTCCCATGTTGATGCAACATGAGGGATCAAATAGGGAACTCTAAGACAAACGTATTTATTTTATTTCACACTTTCCTAAATACATGGAGCTACTCTAGCCTTATAGAGCTTGGATACAATAACACAGGTGGCAATATATCTATGTCTTTATATATACTACAGAGGCAAAAACTGCCGTGGTATTTTCTCCGTGACACTTTCTCCATTTACTCCAACCTATGCTTCCTTCTGCCTTCCCAGAATTCAATAATAACATCTAATTGAAAAATTATTTGTTAGTATATTAGTTCAAATAAGATTATGTGTACATCTCTTGAGGAAAGTTAAACTACTTTTCACAGCACCCATAGTACCTAAAACAAGCATTCAAAAAATGCCTAGTGATTGATTGATTTGAAAAGTTATATTATCAGTTCTATCTTTAAGTCTTCACTTAAATTTTAAGCATATATAGACACACAGATAATTATAGGGATTAGGGATTAATATATATACTTATGTATACATCAAGTAATCTTATTGGATTAAATTTATTAATTTTATTAGTGTATATAAATTTAACAGACACACACACACACACACACACACACAAAACACTGCCACACTGTCTCAATGAATTTGTCCCTTTTACCAATTTTCTTCAATCTTATTCAGATTAATTCTTTGTCTGAGTTGAGTTATATAAGGCAGGGTCAAATATTAGTTCTTCTCAGTCATCCAGGCTGACCCTCAGCTTAGATCCAGTTTTTGATGGAAAAGGGGAAGAGGAAAAATAGAGTCACTCTATTGCCATTTTGTGGATATTAACATACACTGCTCCATTGATAGGATTCTCGTGAAGAATGCACCATGCATTTACTTTACCCTCTGTGCTCCTGTGACTGTTTGTGCCTTTATCAAAGCACAAATGACCTTCTAGTTATCTGCACTTGTGTCTATGTTTTAGTCCTCATTATAAAGTCCTTGACAGCTAGGGCCGTGCCTTATTCATCTTCCAACAGGTCCATGCATATAGTAGGCACTCAATAAATGTTAACTTGGAAAACAGTTTACAAAAATAACCTTTTTTATAGATAAAACCACCAGTGTTCTTTGTCTGTACAAGATGTTTCCAAGGTTTCCCTTCTGAGAAAGTTATAAAAAAGAATCAAGTTTTGACATGATTTCTCACAGAAAATTTTAGAAAAGAGACAAGGTAAGATGAAATTTACAAAAACGATAATGGATACATGAAGCCAGCATGCTTGATATGTCTCCTTTTTTCTCACTTGACATTCCAATTATGTCTAAATCATGCTGGAATACAAACCATTGAGATCAATTACGTTCTTTTGGCAGGTCTTATAGAGACAAATGATAAGGGTTTGACACCCTTCAGCTTTAGATGGAAATCTCTGGAGCAGCAGGAGAAAACAATAGTGACCACTGCACAGAATGACAGGCCCTAGGGATTACAGACTACACTTGGGTTTCTAAAATGTCTAGCTTTCTGGTGACTTTCTCATACCTTTGGTCATTTTGATGTATATTTGCAGAGAAACACGCTTTTGCCACATCTCTGCTAGGAATATATAGTTACATAATTTGAAGCCATACAACATTTTTTTTTGTTTTTCATCTGCAGTTAGCATTCACTTATGCCTTTGCCTCAGCTAATCAAATAATGTAGGGAACCTTATTAAACATCCTTTAAACAGGAAAGTCAAATTTTTATTAGAAATGTATTATCTATTCTCCTGCTCCCAAGCCATTGCTCATTTATTCTTCACAATATCCAATACAAATTCCACTGACACACAAAAACGTGAACAGTCTCTTGGTGTTTCCCCCATTGATAACTTCCCAAAACTTAGTAACAGATGACTAAAAAACTTGAAGGCTTTCTGCTACCAGAAAGCTCTGCTTCTTGTCCTAAAGTATCTAAAAATGGTAAATACAGATGATTATCTCTGGAATGAAGATGCCAAAATAAACATAAAAATCAGTAATAAAATTTGGATGAACGAGGAGCACCATTTTGGAACACAAACGCATTTGGATGTCTTTTTCACACTGACTTTTCTTATGGGTGAAGTACTTGCTCACTGATTGACAAATGATGGGCTAGACAACATTTCTCTGCAGTCTGACACTTCGGTTGACCATTGTCAGGCAAAGTAATCTCTGATTTCAATGTCAGGAGTCTACATCCTGAAAGATATGGTATCCCCAACTATGAGTACTACAGTTCATATTGCTCAAACACAAAAAGTAGAATCCTAGTATTAAAAAACTTGGGTGATTCAATTACTATTTGGGTAGCATGAATCTCTTTAACTTTGTCATGTTTAGTCATTCATGATTTAGAAATAAAATTTGATAATATTTTTAAGCAACAAAATTAATTAGGGAAAGTGACTAAATTTTAATTAATTAGTGACTCATTCTAAACTATGACAGATGAGGAACAGAAAATCCATTATGCCAATGAGAAAAAAAAATGGGAGTTTGACCATTTCTTCCAGGTACTATATGCCACAAAGCAGAGATAGGGAGAAAGAGACTCAAACAAGAATTTAATTGCAATTGTCTCTTAGTTTATCCAAACTCATTTGGATTGTGATAGATGCAGTCTGTCTTTTTCTACCCTAAGTAAACTCATCTACAAAAACTAATCAGTTTTGTCAATTACGAATTACTTCCAAAGTGATTGTCTTTCAAATTCACATTCTAGAAGGGAATTCAAAGATAAAACATAAAGTTCACAAAGGTTAAAATGTAAGGCTTTTTTTTACTCCTTTAAGATTATAAAATGAAAGGCTCTATAGCCGAATAGTTCTTGGATCTGTATTATTTAAGAATCTTTAAATTAACTTAAAACATTTTTAATCATATGTAAGTTACCAAAGTAATTGAAAAGATACTGATGCAGCCCTGAAATAAAGGTTTCATAAACAGGATGTATGTGTTCTCTATATCCAATTCTATTTGTACGATGATGCGCATTTATATAGATTTGTTTATATGATCATAGAGTTGTGGATTTACATTTATTTGTAGTGAAACATTTCCAACACTGTTGGACTTTATTAGAAATCAAAGAAGAAATCCTTCCTGGTGAATAAGGTCTAGGTGGGCCATTTTTTTTTTCTTAACATAAAGCACACTACTGCAAGATAATGTTATTTGGAAATGATTTTTAAAATTGGCTGCACATGTGTGGCTACACAATTTCTTATCAAGCTAAATAAACATGATTAAATTCTTGAAGTTATTCAGGTGGCACAGAGAAACATTCTGACTTCATTTTATCATGATGAATTTATAATTGCTTTCCTGGAGCAAGAGCATACTTTTATTACAACACTACATATAAAATACAAAACTTCTCTTTAGACTTCTATTTTCTTAATAACCATTTCTAAATGTTTCTTAAAATTTTTAAAGTTTTAATTTTAAAACGTCTTAAGATCAAAAATTATACTTAATTCTTTACCTCTGCACTAGTTATGTGCATAAACTCATATTCTTTGATAATCAGCCTTTGTTCATAGTTTGTGTAGATCCCATATAGATTGTGCTTTTGCATATTTTGACTATAAAAAATTACAACAAAAACTGCTAATTAAAGCTAAAAGAGGATGATATTTTTGGCCGAGCGCAGTGGCTCACACCTGTAATCCCAGAACTTTGGGAGGCCGAGGTGGGAGGATCACGAGGTCAGGAGATCGAGACCATCCTGGCTAACAGAGTGAAACCTTGTCTCTACTAAAAATACAAAAAATTAGCCAGGAGTGGTGGCAGGTGCCTGTAGTCCCAGCTACTTGGGAGGCCGAGGCAGGACAATGGGGTGAACCCAGGAGGTGGAGCTTGCAGTGAGCTGAGATCGCATCACTGCACTCCAGCCTGGGGGACAGCGTGAGACTCCATCTCAAAAAAAAAAAAAAAAAAGAAAATATGATATTTCTGACTCTTAATTTTGGGGTTGGTGTATAATGGTCTAGGTAGGAAAAGGGAAAGAATCCCCATGACACAGGGTCGATCAGCTTGGACATTGGTTTACAACCAGGAATGCATTGCTTTTGATTTCTTTGGAATACCAATAGTAATAATAATAATACTAAAGTATAATGAAAAGAGGAAGCTGAAAACAACTGAAGGGCATTTGAATATTTACAAAACAGTATCACTGAAGTACTATATGAGGAACACTACAGCACATACCATAAAACACATTTCAGTACATGTTCATAATATACCAGCAGGGATTCTAGACTGGGATCTTGGGCTGTGTGGCTTTGGACAAAGTGCTTAATTTAAATAATCTTAATTTAAATAATAATTTAATTTACATAATCTAGGTCCCACCCAGTTCTAAAATACATAACCTTTCCTCCATATTAAAGCAGGAAGGGCAATCTAAGTATTTTAACATATTTATATTTAACTTATTAAATATTTTAACATTTTCAAGGTAGACAATCCAAGATCATGATAAATAATAGGCACTAAGTCCTGGCTTTCATTGTATATACACCTGAGAAACCTGAAATGCTGAGGTGAACAGTGTACTTTTCCATGAGTTTTCTGAAAAAACAAAACAAACAAACAAAAAAACCCAGAAAAACAAAAGGTGCATTCTGAATGCAAATTTGCATCTACTTTGTAGGAATACCATAAAATAATTTGCAAACTAAAAAGTAAGAAATAAGCCAAAGCTAAAAACTGTATTAAAATTATTAAGTTTATTTCTGAAAAATAGAACAAATTGCTAGATTTAGAGAAAGGAGAACCTTGGTTAATTTTTTTTTTTTTTTTTTTAAGAGAGTTTCGCTCTTGTTGCCTAGGCTGGAGTGCAATGGCACAATCTTGGCTCACTGCAACTGCAACCTCTGCCTCCTGGGTTCAAGCGATTATCCTGCCTCAGCCTCCCAAGTAGCTGGGATTACAGGCCCGTGCCACCACGCCTGGCTAATTTTTGTATTTTTAGTAGAGATGGGGTTTTACCATGTTGGTCAGGCTGGTCTCGAGCTCCTGAACTCAAGTGATCCACCTGCCTCGGCCTCCCAAAGTGCTGGGATTATAGGCATGAGCCACTGTGCCCGACCCTTGGTTAAATTTTTAATAAAACAAAGCACAATTCAGAATCTTAAACTCTGGGTTGGTTGTAAACATAGAGAAGTTTGGGTACATATTCTCTTTTTAGGTTCTGAGCTATAAAATGGACCAATATTTACTATCAAAATATAATAGTAATTTAACTAAATTTGCCAGTAAAGAAAACTCCAACTTTGAGTTTATAAAAATTAGAATTATTATTATTATTTTTTTTGGTATCAGAGCTTTCAGGTTTGCAGTGTTAAGCTGGAGGCTCGATGCCTTTTGTTATTCCTTATTTCACAAACATAGGTTCATCTTCTAACTAGGTAGGCGTACTGTTTTAATGGCTTATGTGGAGTACTGGGCTGCTGTCAAAGATGAGGAAGGGGATGGGGAGAGATGGGATGGTACTGACTTGCCATGCTCAGTCTCTATTTAAATAAAGCAGGCTGGGTACAAGAGGGATGGGTACAAGAGGGATGGAGGAGGGAGCATCCTGCTGCAGGTGAGCTCACTTGTATTTTTGTTTTGTAATACTTGTCTACTTACTATACTTACTGTGAGCATCTTGAGAGTGGCAATTAATTGTATGTTTTTCTTTTTTACATCTTAATGTTTGGCCTAGTACATGGCACCCAGGAAACACCTAATGTATATTTATAAAAGGCATGAATAAAAGACCATCATCTCATTTGGGGCTTTCCCCTCCCCACAAATTTCATGTGTTAGGGGAATTGATTGGATTAGGAAGTTCCTTACTTAAAACATCAATGGCTCCCCTGAGTTTTACCCCCTTAATCTCACTCACACCTTAGGATGGTTTATTTGATCTAATAATCTGCAAGAGTGCCTGGATTTCAGCATTTGCTCAGTGGGAAGTTGGATTGGAGGGGAGTGCTGTGAAGGGGGAATCTTTCCTGGGGTTGGGGGCTTTGGGCTGTTGAAAGTAGCATTAGGAGCCTAACAGATCAAGGAAAGGGCATGAGGGGTTCAACAGGAGTTTACAAAGGACCAGAGTAGTTACCATTACAGAGATTTGACTTTCCCAGCCTGTCTAGAGAAGCCTGATGGCATGGTCTACCACATATCTTCACAGTGGCTTCGCAATGCTGGTGTTTGGAGGCCAAGCCTGGAAGCTGAACAACCCAGCTTCTCTGAAGTTACCAACCTGAACCATCTGGTACAGACTGCATGTGCTTCATGTGTTAAAACTCAATTCCTGCTTCTCCTTACTGGGAGGAGGAGAAGGAGATACGAAGAGAAGAAAAAGGAGACCACAGCCTATGACCTCCTCTCTTTTCCTCACCCTTTTTATTATCCGTGTAGCTTTCATAGAATTTCCCACTTCATAGGACATTTAGAATATGTTTCTCTGTTCTTCACCACAGCCCTCCCATGACAGACATTTTTTAGACAATTTGTTCATAGCTTGTTTTGATTTGAGGTCTTGGTTGAGCTACTGAAAACATAATCCACTCATACCCTCATTTCCAAACAGGCTCTAAGGTTCTTCCATGGGGCCTGGAAAGTTACCTACCCGCCTTCTTCTGAGTATTTATGCCCAAAGGCCAGGATGTCCGATGCCCGTCCACTCCCATCACAGACAACCACTGGCACGGGAGGGGTGTCTCGAAGGTACTCCAAAACAATCGAGATCACATTGGGTCCTCCTTCCACTATGAGTGCCACCACAGGAACACCTTGACCGATTCCTGCATTAAAAAAGGAAAAGAAAAGGAAAAAAGAGAAAAGAACACAAAGCCAGCAAACCAAAGAAACAAAAAGAGAAACAAAAAGCACAAACTAAAATTACTGAGCACGGGGGAGGTAGCAACATATGAAGGGATACTGTACTGAGCAAAAATTTACAGAAAACCCTTCAGCCAAATTTTCCCACCAGAAAGTCTATTTGACTTTGCCCTCTCCCTTCAACTCTCGGGATGCTGGGGTCAGTGAAGGCATGGGGTTCCATACTTTACAGGAGAGGGCCTGGGGTGAGGAGGGAGAAAAAGGAATTAGTCAACAGACAAAGCACCAGACCAGCAACCAAGAGCATGGAAGTTGAACATGATCTGAAGCAAGTCTTTTATCTTTCCAATAAGTCTGTTTCCTATATGAAAAGTAGGAAGTTACAAAATGCCACCTCCCTGAAGTTATCACAGGGGTAAAAAAATGCCTACATGGCTTTTTTTTATTAAACACTATCAAAATCAGCTGGGGACATATTTTAACTTGTTGAATCAACTACTGGCTGAATTCTGGGTCTATCTTTGACCATAGATGATCAGACTGATTATTAATTTTTTTTTTTGGAGATGGAGTCTCACTCTGTTATCCAGGCTGGAGTGTAGTGGCACAATCTCAGCACACTGCAACTTCTGCTTCCCAGGTTCAAGCAATTCTCCTGCCTCAGTCTCCCAAGCAGCTGGGATTACAGGCACGTCCACCATGCTCAGCTAATTTTTGTATGATTATTGATTCTTAACAGCATGATTGTCATGATGAATTACCCAGGAGATATGGTATCTGCCATCTGCCATTATTGCATCTGCCACTACTGAGCAAGGAGCTAGGCACGTGATGTGAGTTCAGTAAACATTTGTTGGATTCAGTTGAATTAAGTGTTTCCCAAAAGTATTTAAGCTATTTATGCTGAGCCAGAAGACATTGCTGTTTTCAGGTGAAATTGCTTTAATTGCTGTATGCATGGTTCAACCAAACTTAAAGAGAATAAAATCAAATGTCCATGAGAGACATGATGAGAAAGAAAAATTCATTTTTAAGTGACATTTCAAGTATGATTTATCATTGAATAACTTCCTTTTGTTCAATTTGGTATCACATTGTATTTTTTCTCTCTGCTGCCTCAGAATAATTAAGGAATTGAGCAGTACCGTAAAAATGAGCTGGTCTTAGAGGGCACACACAGCAGTTATCTTAAAAAAGAAATAATCAAAATTCTGTACCACTTCCATAAATATAAACTAAAATAAAACAACTCTTGGACATCTGAGTTCTCCCTTTTACTTCTTTTGCTATGCTTTTATCTGATATCAAGAAACTGCTTCCCCGTAATGAGTAATAGTTTAGGATTTGGTTTCTTGCTCGGGTAAAAGATATTTTTGACTTATGTGACCTGTTTTACTTCTAAAGTATAAATACTTTAGTCTCCTAGGGCTTTATCTCCTTTAACTTGATGTTTTTCCCGGTGTGATTTTCATCTTAAAAGAATGATCCAAAATGCCAGTTACACAAAAATGGGTGCTGTTTTGCATGTCCACTTAAAACACATAAAAGAAAATGATGATTGTTGATCAAGGCAAGATGCCAAGATTTCTTTCAGTTCCTAGAGGGAACTGGGACAGACAAGTGACCTGGGGACCCATTCATTTTCTGTGGATGGGGAGGTCTTGAAAATTACTCTTTCAAATCCCAGGAGAGGGAAGTGAAAGGCCTTGCTGTTCTGTTTTGACCCAGGAGCCCTTAGTGACTCAAACGATAGGTCTCCTTAAGGCTCTCTTTGGGTGTCTGTAAAGGAGACAGTTTCCTTATTGCTGCTGATTATGAAGATTGAGTAAATTCCTGTTGAAAGGTACTTTAAAGATTAAGGGCTGGCCAGACACGGTGGCTCATGCCTGTAATCCCAGCACTTTGGAAGGCCAAGGTGGGAGGATCACCAAAGGCCAGGAGTTTGAGAACAGCCTGGCCAACATGGCGAAACCCTGTCACTACTAAAAATAACAACAACAAAAAAAACCAAAAGACAAAATTAGCTGGGCGCGGTGGCAGGCGCCTGTAATCCCAGCTACTTGGGAGGCTAAGGCTGGAGAATTGCTTGAACCCGGGAGGCAGAGGCTGTAGTGAGCCAAGATCGCACGATTGCGCTCCAGCCTGGGCAGCAAGAGTGAAACTCCGTTTCAAAAAATAAAATAAAAACAAAAAAAGATTAAGGGCTAACTTGAAATGTTAATACAACATTTCTCTTTGGGAGGAGAATTTGCTCTCATAAAAATATCCACCCCATAGGGATTTGTACTTTATAACATGCCTTCAAAAAGGTAGCCTATTTTCCGTTGTTAAAGGTTATTTTATGAAGTATTCCCCAAAGTATTACGTTGGTGCAAAAGTAATTGTGTTTTTTGCCATGCTATTTATTTTTTTCCCTTGTTTGCTTTAGCACATGCTCCCATGTCATTGACTTTGTATTAAGGAACAATACCCTATACCTGCTGTTTTATATCAGATGATATATTTGGACCCCTTCTAGGATCTTCTAAGACATCCTAGAATTTGCCAAGTTCTAGGACTCTTGGATTCTGCCGGTGGAATCTTTACTCCAACTCACAGACCAAGTGCGGTCCACTCAGTGTTCTCGTGGAGGGAGAAGTACTTAGCATGGACCTTCTACTGTGTTCCAGTGATCTGGCATCTACAAGACAGCAGGAAAGATGGCTGGAAACCTCCTCTCCCTTTGAGAGCATACATAATGAAAAGATCAAATCTCATAGGCTGATTTGTTTGAGAGTAATACATGGTCAGTTTAATCTCTGTCAATATCTTTGTCAATGTATCAAAATATTATAACTTTTAGAAGTACAGAAAGATTTTCAGGATAATGATTTCCTATATTTGAACTAAAACTAATTACCAATTAAAATGATGAAAACAAACATATTAATCCAGAGCTGAACACACACACACACACACACACACACACACACACACACACACACATTTAGTCAAATTTGGTGCCAAAAATGGAATGGAGCAAACGGTCATCTTTTTCATAAATATTGAATATATCTATGCTTCCAAATTATCTCTTATTTTTTTCAGTGATAATACATGGACATTTGTTCCATGGATAATAAAAGCCTTTATAGGCTACAAACAAAAGCAGTTTTGAATTTCTTAGTTATGAGAGGTAGAAAATCAAACTATGCCTAAAACTATCATGCTTAGTGTAAGTTAACCAAGATATGTTAACATTAAACCTTTCTGTCAGGTCACACACACACTTACACACATACACGTATTGTCTTTATTTCTGGCAAAAGAAAATGACATCAGATAACTAGTAATGACCTAAAGTAGTCTGTAGCCTATTCTTAGAATATGTTTGTGTATTTTATGAAAGCTAGGGAACCTTTCTCCAGAAAAGTAAACATACAGGTGGGTAGACACAAAAATGTTTCTGCGCAATTTCAGGGGCTTTATGGATTCTTGAAACCTATCTTAGCTGATCATAAGCCTATGAATACTTTGTTAATGGACCCTTGCAAAACCCCACCCTAAATTAAGCACATTGATACATCTGCAAAGGGCATCTGTTTGTGTTGTTTTGTGAAACTCACTGAGGCCTCTGACACAAGTTCTAGGATAAATTTTTGAACAAAATTCTATGCCCAGGAGGATTATATCACATTATTACTGCCCAGTTATATTGATTGGCTAAACCTTCCACAGTGAAACACTGTGTATAGCAGTGGTCTCCAACCTTTTTGACACCAGGGACTGGTTTCATGGAAGACAATTTTTCCATGGACGCCGGAGTGGGGGATGGTTTTGGGATGGTTCAAGTGCATTGCATTTATTATGCACTTTACTTCTATTATTATTACATTGTAATATATAATAAAATAATTATACAACTCACCATAATGTAGAATCAGTGGGAGCCCTGAGCTTGCTTTCCCATCTAGGGTTCCCATGGTCCCATCTAGGCATGATGGGAGACTGTGACAGATCATCAGGCATTAGGTTCTCATAAGGAGCACGCAACCTAGATACCGTATATGCACAGTTCACAATAGGGCTCACGCTCCTATGCAGTTGATCTGACAGGAGGCAGAGTTCAGCTGATAATGTGAGTGATGGGGAGTGACTGTAAATACAGATGAAGCTTCGCTCACTTGCCAGCCGCTCACCTATGGCCTGGCTCCTAATAGGACATGGACCAGTACCAGTCTGTGGTCTGGGATTGGGGACTCCTGGTTAGGATATCACCCCACTCTCTCTCCATTCTCCTCTTTCTTTCTTGTTTTTTTTTCTGTTCACACTTTTTTTTCTAAATTACAGCTCAAACACAGGATATTTAAAAAACTCTAGCAAGATTCATAATCTTACAAATTGGAATCTGCAGGATAAGACTTCATAGAAAAGAAACAGCTTTCTAGAATGTCAAGAATGCTACATTTTTTATTTGTGACATAAAGAAAACATTTTGGGAATCCACTGCGTATCCAGCTGGGCTGGATTCATAGGGCTCACTGCCATTTTCTTTATGCTCATAAAGAAACTGATGTAAGTTCCTTTGAAGAGCCTTACAAATTTGTGTCTCTCTCAGCTAAACCTACTGGTCATTCATTGAAAACAAATGAATAAAATAAAAGGTTGTTTAGATTTAATTTAAAAAATACAGTCTGTAGGAAAAAAAAATTACCTAGATTCTCCCAGGTCCCTTTTTTGGTGAATACTTGTTCTTTGGCTTTGGAATGAAGTAAGCCAATTCCTTAGTTGATTGCAGTCATTTTTCATTTTCTACCATCACCAAAGACTTGTCATAGTTCTCAGAACTTTCCATTAGAATTTTATTTGAGAGCAATGTAAGGTTGCTTTAAGCAGGAATAGGCAAGATGCTTGCCACACTCTCCAGCTTTTGCAATTTTGGAATTGGAAACATTAGAGCATACGAAAATGTGAGCTTGAGTAACAGATTTAACAGCTCTGTGTTCTACAGGGTTTTAGGTTACCCTAGGGCTTTCTAATTATATACTGAACCCTAAGTCCTCGAATAAGATAACCTCTTAGACTTTTGTTACATTTTGTTTCGACTGCTAGGCAATTCAGCCAGGGCTCCCAATAAAGCTAAAAGTGTCTAAATTGCCATAAGAAAAGACTGGGCGAGGCATTGTGAGGGAGAGAGGTGTCAGGAATGAAAGAATGTCTTAAAATTCGAAGCAGTCTTTCTTCTTTATTAACAGCAATTAACTCTCTCTGCTGATATGAAACCATAATCTACGATCAGCTTAGCTATTTGTGAAAACATTTGGTGTGTAATAGTAAAATGCCTGGGTAAAATTTCAATCAAACTAAATTAACTGTTAGGTTTTATGTTAAAGGTCACCCACAGATGATCTAAAGTGCGTGTGGGCCTGAAGGATAATCTATTTGCTGTTAGAAACTGGCTCATATTTCCATGGAGATAGAGCATAGAAGATCATTCTCTACCTACATCTTAATGACTATAGGCCACAGATCATGATTATCACAGTATAGGTCACTTAAAAAGGGGATTTGCACTTTAAGTGAGAGATAACTTCCTGAAGATCTTGAACAATTCAATACTAAGTCTATCAGTGGTGGCTAGATACTTGTGTTTACTAGCTAAAGCATGTCCCAATAACATGAACACAGTTAGCAATTCCTTGCCTTGCCAGCTCCAGGGTTATGTGATTTTTGTTGATTTAAATGTCTGTGTAGAGAATTCATGTGCTTTGACATTATGCATCCATGGAGAGAGAGCAGTCAAGCTATTTTGCCTCATTTTAATGGGTAACAAATTAATACCTACTTGAGAAATAATGGCTGAAGTTTGCACACTACCACAGCTCTTTACAAATAGTTTCAGAATTCGATTCTTGATGTCTTTAACTAATGCATCTCTTCTGTGGTCTGGAAAGTGTGAGATGAATTTATGAAAACTACATAAATCTGATAATCAGTTGTGCCTGAAAACATTCAAAAGTATTTTTTTTTCTTAGTAAGTTTAAGGTGTTTCTTACAATTAGGAAGACTCCCAGTTGTGAATACATGAATATTCAGGTACAACTGTGGAAATATTATTGTACAGACAGAGAATATTTTAATACAGTACATTTTTGCAAAAGGAAATGTGACTAGAAACCTTTGAGCTATTTAGGAGCAGAGTGAGCCCAAGAAAACATCTAGGGGTGACATTTGAAAATAAATGCATCTCATTTTAACTAGAATGTCTCTTAGGTCTTCTATGGAGGCAGGTATTTTGGATTTTGCCTTCATGTTATGGAGTTAGAAGAAATTATCTATTCAAGACAGCCTAACTATAACTGGAATGTGTCTGACCTTACTTGTAAATGGTTAATAAACTCAGATATCTTTTATTGAAAATTCATGATGTACCCAAGTGGTGAATGCCAGACCCAATGCAAACCAATCCTGTACGCTATACATTTTTTTGCCACTATAATCCTGCACCTAAATTGATGCTCAGGAAAGCATTTGGAAATAGGAAGTACCACACAAGCTATTAAACAGTCGACACGCAACAAAATGTTTCACTTCTAAATACTTATGGTTCTCTAGACAGAAAGAAATTCCTTGAAAGATGGCTTGGGTCCTTCCCTGAGGTTGGAACTTCCCAAGGCATATGTTTCCAACCCACTTTGGGACTAGGCAAGGGTAAAAATAACATGAATTTCTTAAATGTCTTTTTCTCTTATTACCAGTTTCTATGGCAACTCCCTTACTGATATTTAATTTAATGGACCCCATCTATGTACAATCTTTTCATATCTAAAGCTAATAACAATACTCCAGAATAACATGCTTGTATATTTTATCTTGGCATGTGAAATTTTAGCAAATTTGGCTGGAGATACGGGATGTCAAGACACTGAAAATATAGAGTTTGGATTAATTAGAATGCCTTCCTCACACAGTGATAAAAAATTGAAAACTGATGGTGCATAGCGTATCTTTTCCTAGGGACTGAGAATGCAGAATATATTAAATTAATATGGCAAACTCTATATTTTTTTCTGTTTGTTTTCAATACAGCTAAACGAATCTATTTTGTGCATTATCAGTGCTCCAGGCATTTTCACAGCAATCCTGTATTAACGCCCATCGATTAGCCTTCTTTTGGGGCATTGCCTTCTTGCTTTGCTTTTCTATCTAGTAATCAGAGGACAAAGAACAGAAGCTGGGCAGTGGATGAGTGGATTGAATGGGAAATCCTTTAAGCTAGCCAAAGAGGTCACTGTGGCATGTGTACTGAAAACTCTCATGGTGTCCGCCCTATCCCCTCTCCCCTATCAGAGAACACACCCGTCCACTGCAAAGAAGGGGCAGCCGTGCTTGACTTTTTTCAAAGCTGGCTGGACTTACATGGATGTCAGACCTGCAGTGAGCCAGATCTGCTTTCCTGGGATTGAAGTGGAGATCTGAGCCCAGGGTCAGTAACTGGGAGATGGGCTTCCAGGGCATGCATACTTGGGGAGTGAAGCCTCTGTTAGTGGTGGTCCTCCAGACCAACCATGTGAGGAAGGTAAGTCAATGAACAAAAAAGCCACATGCAGGTAGAAAACAAAGGAGCAGAGGGCACCGTGGAGGCGAGAAATCACATGGCCCCAGGGAGAGGGAAGGAAATGGTATGGGGGAGGAAGGAGGGAGAGAGGGGAGAGAAAAGAGAAAGAATCTGTGAAAGAGAGGGAAAGAGAGGGAGAGAGAGAGAATAAAAGAGAATCAAAGAAAGCAAAGAAGAGAGAGGGCATCTGTGAAAGAAAGGAAGAGAGAATAAAAGAGGGAGAGAGGAAGAGAGAAGGGAGGAGAGACAAAGGGAGGCAGGAGAGAGAGAAAGAGGTGGAGAGACAGAAAGACAGAGAGAGAGAGAGAGAACTGATATAGCTGGGATTATTGGTAACTTTTCAGGCCTATTTATAGTCACTTGTCCATGGTTCTTGCAGAGAGTCCCCTATTCACCAGGGGTAGACAAAGTTTTTTGCGTAAAGGCTACATAGTAAATATTAATATTTTAGACATTGTAGGCCAAAGCGTAAAATAGAGAAAATTGTGCAGGTACTTACATAATAAGAGAGAAAAAAATTCTACACCATTTTGTATAATTAAAATTCAAAATACAACTGAATATATATATATGTTTTTAAATACAGGCTTACTAATAAAAATGGAATTTTTGTATAAATGCTGACGTTTGAATTTCATTTAGTTTTCATGCCACGAAATATTATTCTTTTATTTCCAAATATTTAAAAATATAAAAGAACTTCTTGCCCATGAGCTACATAAAAATAGGGTGGGCTATAATTTGCCAACTCTTCCTACAGACATGTTTCTGCCTCCTTATAAAAAATACCCATTTACGGTTGGGCACAATGGCTTATGCCGTAATCCCAGCTCTTTGGGAGACCAAGACGGGAGGATCACTTGAGCCCAGGAATTCAGGATCAGCCTGGGAAATATAGCAAGAACCTGTCTCTACAAAAAATATTTTTTAAAATTAGTGGGGTTTGATAGCATGTGCCTGTAGTCCCAGCTACTCAGGACCCTGAGGTAGGAGAATCACTTGAGCCTGGGAAGTTGAGGCTGCAGTGAGCCCTGAGTGTGCCATTGCACCAAAGCCTCAGTGACAGAGTGAGGCTTTGTCTCAAAAAAAAAAAAAAATATATATATATAAAACATATGTATATGTATGTATATACACACATATAAACATACATACATATATACATACATATATATACCCCTTTATGTACTTTGCGTGAGATTATCATGATCAAACATTCCTCTTCCCAGCCGCCACTCTGCTTGCTCTAAGGCAGTCTTCACCTGTCCTTTATCCTGAAGGTCCACATGAGCTGTTTTCTAACTATGAAAACCTGGCAGGAAAAGAGTCAAGACAGTCCCTCACTTAGAATGATTCAACTTGCAATTTTTCAACTTTGCAATGATGCAAAAGTGATACATATTTAGTAGAAATCATACTTCTAGTACTCATACCACCATTCGTTTTTCATTTTCAATATCATTTTCAATAAATTACATGAAATATTCAACACTTTGTTATATAATAGACTTTGTGTTAGATGATTGTACCCATGTGTAGGCTCATGTAAATGCTCTGGGCACGTTTAAGGTAAGCTAGGCTGTGCTACGATGTTTGGCAGGTTGTGTATTAGCTGTGTTTTCAACTTAAAATTGTTGGATTGGACATAACCCCATCATAATTGGAGGAGCGTCTGTACTTGGACTTGAGGGTCCTTCATATGAGAATTTGGGATAGCAGATTTTTTTTTTTTTTTAAGTGGGACTTCAAAATGAACTATTCAGGTCAATGCTGAGTGCAGTCCCAATACCCTGTTTAGTGTCAGGAGGGGCTTCCTTTCCAGCATAACTGATGATCGTGTGGGAAGACTGTTTACTATATGGGAAGCTACTCTGCATCTCTTACGTAAAGAGAAAAGGAGTCACCTGTGTGGTTTATCAAGAAACTTCACTCTGATAATGAAGGGCTTAAATTAGGTCTTTCCAAAGGTCTAAGACCCAGGGCAGAGAGAGCAATCACTCCTCTCTGAATATCCCCAGCTTCTGGAGAGCAGCACCACCTTCTACATTCCAATGAAGCTGGGCCTTTTGCCTGCTCCCTTCCTGGCAACATGGACCCCAAGACTTGCTTGATTGCAGTGGGCCTCCCTGAAGGGCTTTGCTCCTCACCACCCCCATCTCCATCCTGCACTCTGGAAGCCTTGGCCAGTCTCACTCTCTCAGAGGAGGCTTTTCCTTAGGCTTTGGGCTGCCTGTTTGCAACTGGGCAGAATCTTCTGTATTCTCATTCTCAGTTTCTGCTTTCTAGGTCCATGACTGTCTTTTTCCCCATGTGCCTGCTGGCTCCCATCGACTCCCGCTTTCCCTGATTCACTCTCAGCATGTGCTGCTCTATCTATTTTATCTCCCTGCTGCTGTAAACCCCCACAGCCTTGCTGGACTTTACAAAGCTAACAACATATAAGCTGGAGCCATTCACATCCTAGAAGGGCAGAAATGCATCTTGACATATGTTGATAAATAAAAAGTATACAGTTGGCCTTCTGCATCCGTGGGTTCCACATCTGTGGCCTCAACCAACAAAAGATCAAAAATATTCTGAAAAAAAATTATTTCTGTACTGAATACATACAGACATTTTTCTTTGTCCTCATTCCCTAAACAATAAAGCATAACGACTATTGATGTAGCGTTTATATTATATTAGGTACCATAAGTAATCTAGGGGTTATTTAAGATATCTGGAAGGGTGCACATAGCCTATATGAAAACACTATTTTATATAAGGGACTTGAGCATCCTCAGATTTTGGTATCTGTGGGAGATTTTGGAACCAATCCCCCATGGACACTGAGGGGTATTTGCATATTGATATTCAATACAGCATTTAATACACAGAGTAGGTATATAATTCACAAAACTGTTTTGAATAATACATGAATTATTATTTATAAAGCACTTAGAGCCTGGCACTTAAGAATTTTATGCTTAAACACAAATATAAAGATGCTTATTTATATTTATTAAGCTTATACGAAGTTTCTGGTTTGAATGTATAAATGATTCATGAAGAGAAAAGAAAAATGAATGCATTTTACACATTTAAACTGAAAGAAGGCTCTGGCAAACAAATAATTCGAAATAGGCTTCTCCAAAATTTGAATACCCTCTCATGCAGACTGATAATATGCCAAATTATCAAATTCCCTTCTCGTGTGTCCAAAAGGCTAACATTTTCTGCTTTGGGATAGGTGGCCTTTTGTATCACTCCCCGAACGTCTTCCCCCAGGGGCCTCTCCTTATTCATCAACCAGCTTGTTAAGTCTTTCAAGTTCTGTGGGTTGGAAGGAGATGTAAATGCTAAATAACAAAACCCATAAACCAACTCCAAGTGTATTATATACCCAGACGATAACTTAGCTTTTTACATAATCAATGGGAGCTGTTATTCCCTTGTGGCCAGATGGCTCTGATTGAAATATTCTTCTATTAATGTCAATACATTACCAGGACATCCAAGAAGCATTCCTCTGAATAATTTCAATAGAAAAAGGATGGCCAATCCCTTGGGCTGTAAGACAAGTATTACTTTCATAAAAGGGAAAAGCCAACATTATTTTCTTTGGAGCCATTGTTTGAAGGCTGAATCTTTTAATGTAATCGATCTAAGTCTACAAGAAAACTCTCCCAAACAAAGCTATAGTCTTAGTCTCTGCTCTGTGCAAAACCCACATCAAAAGTCAGATCTTGCCTTCTCAAATGTAATCAGAGTTGTTTTAACTCATTTTACTTTATAATACGCTACCCATGCTCCCCTGCAAATGTTCCAGGATCTAAGTCCATAGCCCATACAAGTTCCTTGGCTTCTTGACAAAATGAATAAGGAGCAAAGCAGCTAAGGGAATTATGGATTGGAAAATCACAGAAAAGACCTGGCCCATGTTTCAGGGACGAGCTAGGCAGGAAGGTGGACGGTTACAGTGAGGGAAATGTTGCTGGTGGTATGCATGTTAATTTGCTTTTTTCAAATTATAAAAATAATTCTTTTCTTTGTACCTACTGAAAGAGACAGCAATTACTTCTACCTGTCCCAAATGCAAAAAGCTCCATTTTCTCTTCAAGGAATTTTGTTTTTGATGTTCTCTCTGCGAGGAACATATTCATCCTTCAGGTCCCAGGTTCAAAGACATTCTCATTGTGTGTTCTCATAGCATTTTCTTTTTAAAAGAAGCACATGCCAATGAACATCCTTTATAAATTTGTCAATCAACTATGATGGTATTAAAGAAAAACTTCTTATAGTGCCTTACGTATAGCTTTTGAAGTTTTATTGCATTAATTACATGAGTAATGACTTTTGATGTGGGTTTTGAACAGAGCAGAGATGTCTAGGCACTCTTTTCTCTATTAGGTATTTATTTCTGTATTACCAACATATTATACAATGTTCTACATGTCATAGTTGCTCTCTGACATTTGGGATACAAAGGAAGGCAGGGGGCTGGGCATGGTGGCTCATGCCTGTAATCCCAGCACTTTGGGAGGCCTAGGCAGGAGGATCACTTGAGCCCAGGAGTTCAAGACCAGCCTGAAAAACATAGGGAGATCTTGTCTCTACAAAAAAATTTAAAAGTTAGCTGGGCATGGTGGTATGTGCCTTTAGTCCCAGCTACTATGGAGGCTGAGGTGGGAGGATTGCTTGAGCCCGGGAGGTCTAGGCTGAAGTGAGCTGTGCTTGTGCCACCGTGCTTCAGCCTGGGTGATAGAGTGAGATCTTGTCTCTTAAAAAAACAAAAAGGTAGATAGGTTAAATGACAACATAATTATTTCCACAGAAATTTTAAAATTATTTATGATAGGAGTAATTTTCTCCTCATCAACTGACCTGAGATGCAAAGTAGACAGATGCGATTTAAATTCTTATGAAATCAGGAATTATACCAAATGCCCAGTGTCTGTGCTCATTGGTTTTCCTGTGGGCTACTGAGATTACTTCCTACCTCACTTCTCTAATATAATGGTCTTCACTTAACTGCTAGTTGTCACTCACAAATACAGTCTTTCTGTAAAAATATAGTGGGTTTTTAGGAAAGGCCCATTGTTTTTAGGAAAAGCCCACTCCTTTAGTGTGATATACAAGACTCTCCTTGTTCTGTACCCAACCTTCGTCTCCCCATCTCCTTCCAGAGCTCTCTCTCCACCTGATCTGAGTCTCACCAGATTATCCTCACCATCTTCCATGCAGGATGATTTTTAAACATCCCTTTAGCCACACCAGTTTTCAGATGAGTATCTTTCCTCACTCCCGGTTTCAAGAGAAGGAATTTTTCCTATGCACACCCTTGGATTTTCTCTGCCCCTTCACTTGGCCACCCGGTGAATTTGAAAAGACTAACGGTTTGCTCAGCTCTGCCTGGCTCTGCTTCCTCTTGGCATCTGCCTGCTTTCAGAGAACCTGAGATCTCCCAGCTCCTCCAGGAGCCCAGACCCTGAAGATGTGCAGTGAGGTGAGGAGGTGAAGACTCACCGTGGGATTCTGCCCAATTTTGGAGTGTCATTAAACCCACTTGGCCAATAAAACTAAAGTCCCCATCTGTTCACTTGTCCACTATAAGTAATTTTCAATGATATCTTGGGTTCCACCAAGTACTTCTTTTATTTCTCAAATTGGTCAGAACTTGGATGCAGAAAAGGAGCACTATTTCTTTCTTTCTTTATATCTTGAGATAGGGTCTCACTCCATCACCCAGGTTGGAGTGCAGTGGCATGATCTTGGCTCACTGCCACCTCGACTTCCCAGGCTCAACTGATCCTCCAACATCAGCCTACAGAGTAGCTGAGACCACAGGCAGGCACCACCACACCCAGCTAATTTCTATATTTTGTGTAGAGACAGAGTTTCGCCATGTTGCCCAGGCTGGTCTAGAACTCCTGGGCTCAAGTGATCTGCCTGCCTTGACCTCTCAAAGTTTTGGGATTACAGGTGTGAACCACCATGCCTGGGCCCCTGGGGGTACTATTTATTTTAGCCCCTCAGAGACCCCTAAGTCAAACTTCATAGTTCAAATGTTACCAGTTCCTGAGGCCCTTCCTAACTTCCTCAGCAAGCATTAATTATTCATTACCTTATGATCCCATTTTTTTAAAAGAATGTCTTTTGGTGATTACTGTATTCTGCCTTGCTTTAAGGAGAGCTTCCTCCACTTAACTGTAAGTAAGCTCATTCTGACAGACTCCCCAGCCCTCTCAGATAACATTCTGGTTCTTACAGTGCCTCACACTCAAAAGTTAGTTTAAATACATGCTTGTGAAATAAAACAAAAATAAAAAGGTACAATGCTTAGGATCATACCTTAGGACTAGAAGAGCTAAAGGGACAGGAATAACGTGATAATCACTAAGGGGTTGCCTGTCATACCTCAACACTGTTGGAAGGTATCTTGCTGAAATGGAGATGACAGCCATTTGGGTGGCCTCATGGTGTCCTTTTACAGGCCTTAACTACGGGGCCTCAGCAGTGGTCACAGACCTAGAGAAGAACATGCTGAGTGCCTTGGGTGGGTGTTTCCATGTCACCTGTCCATCTGGATTACACCTGAAAGAGCCCAGATTCTTAGGGACTCGAACAGCCAATTTCAGTTCAGCTGTCCTGCACTTTTAAATTGAAGCCTCAAATTGAAGCCTCATTGTTTCTCAGAATTGAACCCAGCTAAAGCGACAAAGTATCTAGGTTACCAGGGAGAAAACATTAACAAAGGTTTACATTCTTCCCCTTGCTGGAAGGATGTCTACAAAACTATTACTTCCTCCAGCGGAAATGAACAGGAACTATATGACTGAAATGGAAACCTAATTTTGTTCCCACTGAGGTGATTAGTATGTTTTCATAGCTCAAGTGCTGTAAGCTAGGGATGACCTTCATTCACCACCAAGGTCATTAAAGTAACCATTATCATAGATGAGACAAAGGAAAGGCAATGATTATTCTGGATCTAGTAATGCTATTTCATCCAATTTCTGATCCACAGTTGGGAAAAGTGATAAATTGTTATTTGATTATCTGGGTATCTTTTGAGAAAAATAACTTAAGTCTAATCTGATCGAATCTTTACTGTGACTAAATCCTCCGTGAGAAATATGGGTGACAACATTGTGGGGAACCTTCTTTCCTCTAGGAAAGGAGCTCCCTCCTTGTTTCCATGTGCAGGGAGCTCCATTAGAATGGCACATCTAGCCTCTTGTCTTTACTTCTCTCCACATATAGAATTGAATAACCTGATAGGTGGTGACTATTGTGTTTCTTGATTGGATAGAGCTAATCCTGCAGTAATGGGAAAATTAGCTTATTTCTTCCTTTCCCTCCAGGGACCAGTGCCAGTCAGTCATCTTGGTGAAAAATGTCTGCTACAGATCCATCTTTCTTCTCTGGTGGGGTTTCTTGGAGCTGAGGCAGGCCAGCAAATCCATTTGACTCTCACACTAAGTCATTAACTCCAACAACTTCATCATTAATAAAAATGATATTTTGATCTCCACCTGCCTGACTCTCTAGCTCTCAATTTGAAGACTTGATACTTGATTGTATCCAGTCAAGAGTGGGATACAGTTTACTGGGTCTCTCCAAACTCCAACATCATGAACTGCAATACAGTCATTTCTGTTTCTGACATTTGCTTTGCAGTAGCATTGAACAAAGTTGAGCCTCTGGTTCAACTCTGAACATGAACTGTTTTTTCAAGTACAAATATGACTTTCTCTGAAAGACAATTTTTTCTTGATATCCTTAATATGTGTCTTAGAAAGAAAAAACTGCAACATGGCAACATGTTAAAAAAGCTCATTACAAATAGAACTAAAACAAAGTTGTCTGTGAATTTCTGGGTTGTAGTGGATGATTTAATGTAATGAAGTCCACTGGGCCAATTGAATTTAGATAGTTTATACCTGTCATCCCAGAGTAATTATTCTGGATGAATTAATATTATTCTCTCTCCCTACAGGGAAGTAGCCATTGCTGAGCACCTGCCGGGTGTCAGGCACTCAGCCAGGTGGGTTGCATATCTTACTCAATCTGCTCAACAACCTTCTGATAGAGATATAGTTGACCCTTGAACAACATGGGTTTGAACTGCATGGGGCCACTTATATGTAGATTTTCTTCTACCTCTGTCACTTCATGAGACAGCAAGACCAACCCCTCCTCTTCTTTCTTCTCAGCCTACTCAATATGAAGATGATGAGGATGAAGACCTTCATGATGACCCACTTCTACTTAGTGAATAGTAATATATTTTCTTTTCCTCTTCGTTATGATTTTCTTTCGCTTACTTTATTGTAAGAATACAGTATATAATATATAAAATATGTGTTAATTGGCGGTTTATGTTATAGATAAGACTTCTGATGAACAGTAGCCTATTAATAGTATTTTTTTTTTGAGGAGTCGAATGTTACGCATGAATTTTTGACTAACCCTCTAAGGGCAGCATTATTCAAGGGTCAACTGTATTGTTATTTCCATTTTACAGTTAAGGAAACGGAGGCATAAAGGATAAATTGCAAAATTCACACAACTAATAAGTGTCAGAAATGGGTTGCAAGCAAAGTCCTGTTAGAAAATCTACAGTCTGAATTATTGGTGCTCTACTGAGTTGTCTTTCACTGAGGTGACCATAGAATTTATCATACAATCCAGACATACTTGCAAGTGAAGGGGTCATTATTAATAATTACTCTTGGATGAAAGGTATAAACTAGAGTTATTTAATCCTGAACAAACCAGTATATACAGTCACTCTACCTTGCTCAAACCTTAGGGTCGCAAACTGGTTTCTGGTAGCTTTTAAATACAGATACAAATCTCAAATATTTAAAAAGGGACCTGAGTTTATTCATTGTTTCTTCTCTTTCTGGCTTAAAAGGGCCAAGGCTCACTGTTGCCCTCCCTGTTTTCCTGGGATCAAGTTTCTCGCTCCGTCTAAATCACAGCTGTTCATTATCAGAGCTATTTCTTTCTCTAGCTACATGGAAATGAAGCTCCAGGGAAGGATTAGATCATTAAGCAAAGGAAAACAGCAGCAATACAGCAGCACCTGCATAAATCTTATAAGGGAAAAATATAAATTAATTCTTTTTTTTCATGTTCTAGCATATCCTTAATGGTGCTGGAAATAAATCCCTTCTACTTTTCTCTCTTATAAATGAATGCCTCATCCAGAAATGAGATGATGAGGAATCAGGAGACAGTCATGGCCTAGAGACATGCAATGGGTGCTTTGGGTCCTTAATCACTCGAGTATTTAACCCCATATCCTACTTTGTCTTGTCTGTGAAACAGCTACTTGCTTCTTTCTACTGCTGCCACCAAGGATCTATTTGATTGCAACAATAACGGCTAATACCATTACTGTAGAAAGTAGACTATCTTAATGTTATAAATAAGAAAGTGGCACTTTAAGGACTGCTCTTAAAACCCCGATTCTAATGTGCAAAAACTAATTTGTTCATTGAAAATTATCCCAAGAAGGGGTGTGTAGAAATCTCCACTTCAAATGTCTCTCAATTTTAGCGTGCATCAGAATTCCCTGAAGGAGGAGCTATTAAAACACCCACACTGCTGGACCCCACCTCCAGAGCTTCTGATCAGCAGGTCTAGAATAAGACCTGAGAATGTGCATTTCAAGGAAGTTTCCAAGTGATGCTATTGTTGCTGGTCCCAGGACCATACTTTGAGAACCAGTGCCCTAGCATAAAGCTGCAGGGAAAGGAGATTTTTGCCTGTGAAAAGAAGTGAAATCTAAAAAGTGCTTCCTGGAGCAAATTAATGCAAAAGTCCATGGAATGAGATTGAAATAACCATGAACAATATTTTTTCCAGAAGTCTATTTTAAAGTCTAAACCAGGCATCAGCAAATTTTTTTCTATAAAGGGTCAAATAGCAAGTATTTTCTGTTTTCAGGCCAGATGGACTCTGTTGTAACTACTCAACTCTGTGGTTATAGTGTGAAAGCAGCCAGAGACACTACATAAAGAATGAGCATGACTATGTTGCAATAAAGCTTTACTTACAAAAACAGATGATGGCACGCTGGATTTGGCCCACTACTTGTAGTTTGTTCACCTCTGGGTTTAATGTGATAAATTACATAAGGAAACATATATTAGTCTATTAAGCCTGAGTGTGCCTGTGATCAATGAGAAACTAACCAAGTTGGAAATCTGGCTGTATAAGCCAATTTTTGATGCCTATTTTGGCTGTACAGGATTGATACAATAAGCACTCTTATTATAGAGGCAAAGAGTGGGAGACATGCACCGTTCTTGCAATTCAGTCCCTAAAACTAGCCGTTTGGGACCATTTGAAAACAAACGTGCTATGATTTGACCCTATTTTAATAGGGGTTTCACTGCACTAGTAAAATTTGCCTAGCTATATATTTAGTACATTTACTATTTGGTGCTTTGCCTAAAAGTAAAGAATATCTTTTCTGTGTAGCGGGCTAATTTATTGAGCTGTTAGTTAATTCAGATTTTGTTTTCCATTTGTTTTTCCTTCTTCTCATTTCAAAAGAGGCCACTGGGGTGTCTATTCTCAGGAGAGGTTTCTGTTGCTGGCCAGAGCTGCTAGAAAACAGAACTTGCCTGGAGAAATTTTGTAAAAAAAAAAAGGCCCAATTCCACCAATTTTCTGAAGGGGAAGAAGAGAAGGGCAAGTGTCTTTGATGGGGGAGAAGTGGGAGCAGATGAGACGCGGAGGAAATGATCTGAGCCTTGGATCGGGGGCAAGAAGGGACTCGCAGCATCCTTGCATCCTTGACAGTCAGTCGCCAGGTCTCTTCCTACTTGGCCCGTCAGTAGCATTAGACACAGTTGGCCATTTCATTCCTTCCTCTTGGAAGTACACTCTTCACTTTGGCTTCCAGACAGTGTTGAAGGAAACCAGAATATTCCATTCTAAAATATGCCTCTTTGACATAAATATTTTTATGATACAATTTTTTTAAAATTGTAGAAAGGGCTGCCTGAGCTCCGCACCGCCCCCCGCCCCCCCCCCCCCCCCCCCCCACCGCGTCACCGTTTTTTTTTTTTGAGACGGAGTCTCACTCAGCCTAGGCTGGAATGCGGTGGCGCGATCTCGGCTCACTGCAAGCTCCACCTCCTGGGTTCACGCTATTCTCCTGCCTCAGCCTCCCGAGTAGCTGGGACCACAGGCTCCTGCCACCACACCTGGCTAATTTTTTTGTATTTTTAGTAGAGACGGGGTTTCACCGTGTTAGCCAGGATGGTCTCGATCTCCTGACCTCGTGATCCGTCCGTCTCGGCCTCCCAAAGTGCTGGGATTACAGGCATGAGCCACCGCGCCCAGCCGAGCTCCCCTTTTTTACTTATAGCAAGCCACAACAATTCCTGGAGCGCTTCTGCCTTGCCTCTGTTTACCTAAAAGTAGAATTACGAAGACAAAAGGTCTTTCTACCCTCCTCACTCCCACATCTCCCACCTGAAAATAAGATAGAAGTTCTCTTTGAACAGATCTTTATCACCTCAGAGAGGAGCTAGAGTGAGGAAATCTTACTCCCCATCAATTTACCTTCCCACATTTTCCCACCTCTAGGAGCCTAGGACTGCCTTCCTCTTTGCCTTGTCCCTTTCCCAAAATGTACTGTTCTGGCCAGGCATGGTGGCTCACGCCTGTAATCTCAGCACTTTGGGAGGCTGAGGCGGGTGGATCACTTGAGGCCACCAGTTCAAGATCAGCCTGGCCAACATGGCAAAACCCTAGTTCTACAAAGAAAAAAAAAATAACTGGGTTTGGTGGAAGGCACCTGTAACCCCAGCTACTTGGGAGGCTGAGGCAGGAGGATCCCTTGAACTCAGGAGGCAGAGGTTGCACTGAGCCGAGATTGCACTACTGGGCAACAGAGCAAGACTCCATCTCAAAAACAAACAAAGAAACAAAAAAAACCCCAGAAAACTACTGTTCTTTGTTGGAAATACTGTGTAAGTAGACTTCTAAACCACTGCTTTTGAACACATCCCTTGTGTGGTGTGCACTGCATGTGTTAATAAAGTTGTTTGTTTTTCTCTTTCTCTCATTAATTTCTTTTGTTATAGAGGTTTGTCTCAGCTACAAACTTAAAAGGGTTAAAGAAAATTCTATTTTCTCCCCTTCAGTGCTCTCTCCCAGTTTCTCTCTTACCTCACTAGCTGCTCCTTCTTCCTCTTCTTTGCTATTTCCTCCTTACCTACCTGATGTCTGACACTAAGACTGTCCCAAAACTCAGTTCTTGGTTGCCTTTCCTCCCCTCCCCTTCCCTTCTCTTCTCCCCTTGTCTTCCCCACGACTCTATTTGAAATTTCGGCTCCTACTCTGCACTCCCTTTCTGCCTTCTCTTCTTTCTATCTCTCCTTAGCCCTTACCACTATTCAATACACTATATATTTTACTTATTTTCTATCTCCTCCCCTGCAAATGCAAGCTCCGTAGAGGCAGGAATTATGCAGGCAACTTGTCTGACAGGGACTGCTATGAAGTCCACCATGGCATGCTGAACCTGAAGCTGCTGAAACCTGCTGGCCAGTGATGCCAGCTGCAGCCAGGGTCCCACTGGTTTTACTTTAGCATGGGAGTACCAGAGCCACCCACTTTGCAGAGATCAAGCAAGCTTGGACAATTATTTTATCAGTGGTTACTTTGGCTGACGAAAGTTAAGAGGCTCTTTCTTAACATTCCAAGTACTCTGTAAGCACGAGAGAAGGAGCATGATCATGGAAGAGAGGCAGAGGAAGGAGGAGGGTGGGGTGAGAGAGAGACTGGGGTAGGGGGGTGGTGGTGGGGGGAGAGACAGACAGAGACAGAGAGAGACAGAGAGACTTAATAAAGATTAAGATTGACTTTACCTCATGAGGTCAGGAGATCGAGACCATCCTAGCTAACACGGTGAGTCCCCATCTCTACTAAAAATACAAAAATTAGCCGGGCATAGTGGCGAGCGCCTATAGTCCCAGCTACTCGGGAGGCTGAGGCAGGAAAATGGTGTGAATGCAGGAGGCGGAGCTTGCAGTGAGCCGAGATTGCGGCACTGCACTCCAACCTGGGCGACAGAGCCAGACTCCATCTCAAAAAAAAAAAAAAAAAAAAAAAAGATTGACTTTACCAAAAACCAGGTGGAAAGGGTCTTGGAATTGGGTTTATTTGAATAAAAGAAAATGTTTACCAAGTGACATTTCCTACATACCTAAGTTTACGAACAATAATTCATACACCTTATAAGAGTTCTTATTACTTGAATAATGAAAAAAAATAAACAAAAGAAAACAAATCCTGCTTTACATGTGCAAAAATAGAATCTAAGAATGGAAATAGAAAGATGAAGTGAACTTTCTACTTCTCCCCAAACCCTTCATGCAGGCACACCATGTTTAATTGCTGCTTATTTCTCAGCCTCCCCCAGGATTTTATAATAAATTCTAACATGCACCAGAGTCAGTGTGTACTTCCTCTGTTCTCCCTTTGGGTGGAAGAAATGCTGCTAATGAGGAAGGGCTCAGCTCAGATTTGTTTGATGACCAGAAAAGCTGACTCTTCAATCTTTTCCTCCCTGTTTTAGCACAGGCACACCTGTTTTTTCACCCTGCCTCGTTCCAGCAGGAATTGCCCAGTACCCCATGTGAACCCAGCGATGCCAAGGCTCCTTAGCCAATGAGAGTTCTTGATTCTTCTGCCTGCGATTTAGGACTTGAATGTTTGCCTGCTGGGCTGCAGCACGTGAAACTCATTACACAGCTTTGAAACCTGGCCTCCGACACAGAAGGAGAACAGCCTGTTCATGAGGAGAAGGGCTGTTTGTTTCAGCTATGGGCGCCAAAAAAGAAAAAAGAAATCAACTGTTTCCTTATTTGGCCATTTTAGGACACAAAATCTCTGTTTTCCTCATTTGCCTCAGGGGCTCACGATCCTGAGCTGGGAACTTAAGGGGTTCAAGGTTAACAAGTTTTTGGCCAGGACAGTGGCTCACGCCTGTAATCCCAGCACTTTGGGAGGCTGAGGCAGGTGGATCACAAGGTAAGGAATTTGAGACCAGCCTGGCCAATATGGTGAAACCCAGTCTCTACTACAAATACAAGAATTAGCTGGGCGTGGTGGTGCACGCCTACAGCCCAGATACTCAGGAGGCTGAGGCAGAAGAATCGCTTGAACACGGGAGGCGGGGGCTGCAGTGAGCTGAGATCATGCCACTGCACTCCAGCCTGGGTGACAGAGCAAGACTCCGTCTCAAAAATAAAATAAAAAGAAAAAAAATTTTTATTCTGTTAACAGCTATGACAACTTTATTAGTGACATCTGGGAGCACTATTTATAGTCATTTCCCAAGCCTATATGAATGATTCTTCAGTTTTACATCCACTAGTTTCAATAACTTGACATGATCTAAATAATATTTTGAAGAGAGAAATAATTACAAATCCTAAGAAGGGACTTTGAAGGGTCCTATGATAAAGTCCCTGGTTTTAAGATGATTATCTCAAGCAAATTAAAATCTCAGCTCACTCTTCTTTAAGATCCCCAGGGAATGAGACACCTTATCTTCCCTAAATATATCTCACTATAAAACTGTTGATCATGGCAGAAAACTGCTCTGTCAGCATAAGTTTTCCCCTTAATTTTATGTGTGTCTAACTTTCTAAAATTAGCCATGCATTTCTACTGAATGGAATGATCCTAATCTGGACTGAAAAGCAACCATGGGCAATTATCATTTTGAATAAATGGAGGAAAATCAATAGTTATTTCTTTTTCCATGGAAATGGAAATACTGAGGCTGTGGTGCACTGGCTGCTGTAAAATATATATCATTAGACTCTAAACACAAGATGAAAATGATTTACAACAATCATAATTCAACAGGAACACAGTCAACTTTGTCAGACTAAATGTTTTTATGCCCATGAATTGGAAGTATGCATGATGGTCTTTGCCTGTACATGTTGCTATTTATTTATCCTGAGTCTTTCTATGTCATTATTGCTTTATGATTTGTCCTTTTTTATAGCTTTTTAGTATCTAATCCCTTCTATTACATCTTTGTGTCAGGTTGGAAATCAGAGCTAAAAATAAAGCCAGGGAAATCAAATAGTGATGCTTATAATAACAAGTTATTGAGCACCTACTTGCATAGGCTAGGCATTATGCAAGGTTTTCAGAATGACAACAATGAAAAAGACACAGGCTGTGCTCTATAGGATCTCACAATCTACAGAAGATGAGAGACTGTGAAGGCAGATGGGAGACTATGAAGGCTCCATTCTACCAAAAGGAGCTGTATGTGGGAGAGGCTGATATAGAGTGCAGCAAGAGCATGGAGGATGAGGTGAATGTGGGCCCAGGAAGATACCAGGGGATGAGTTGGAGGGAATACTAGGGATGGGAGTTCTGGTAAGATTACAGAGAGGAGAAGATTTTTAATCTGAGACTTGAAGGAATGTAGGTTTTGACCAGGTACTTAGAGTGAGAAGAGAATGAAATTTTAGTAAATGTCAGAAAGAGACAAAACCACATCCAGTAGGGTATATCATTTAAGGGAAACTGTAAGTATCTTGAAATGGCTGGGACATACGATCTACATGGTGTTATGTTAGGAGAAGAAGCTACAAAAACAGATGAAAAATATGAAAGGTAGTTAGCAATGAAATAAGGAAGATATTGGGTTCCATCAAGATAACAGGTTCCTATATTATGCTAGGAACCTATTGTATCTGACCAACAACAGTAAACTTTGCTGACTTTGAGACCAAAATGCCAGTCAAACATTTGCAACCCAAATCTTTCTAATCTGAAAAGGGAGCTCAAAATTCTTCCCTGAATGTAAAAGTGTCTAAGAAGTCTTAGAATGGTGGACACCTCTCCTGTTCAGACCTACTTGTTTACAAGAACTATCCCACTCCCTGAACAACTAATTCCAATGTAGAAAAGTCTCTTTGCTGAAAAAAGGGAGGTCTTTAGCTTAAATAGGAAAATGGGTGAGATAAACATGACAAGTCAATACCAAGAAACCAGTTTCACTAAAATTTGCTCTGTTCCCTCAAAGTTATTTTTTTGGCTTCATTATTATCTTTATTGACAAAGTAACTTTTCATTAACACGCATGACAAGTATTTCAGTTACACAGCCAACTGTGTCAAGTCGTTTCATATAATGAAAAAGTAGTTTCATATAATGAAAAAGTATTGTTTTCTCCACACAAATTATTCTTTAGAGGGAAGACCCTCTAAAAGGCGGGGAAAGCTTTAAACATGTTTACTTGAGAGCACCTGAAAAATGATGTCATTACAGTCTAAAGTGAACTGATCATCAATTTGGTATTTGTGTTTTGGAAGGCCTTTCCCTTGACTGTTTGAAGCAGTAGAAAGTTTGCGTGATTGGGCTGAACAGATTGTAGCACCCACAGAAGGAAATAAGATGTTCTTGATATATAGTCATGTGTTTCATAATGACATGTTGGTCAATGACAGACCACAAATACAATGGTGGTCCCATAAGGTAATAATAGAGCTGAAAAAGTCCTATCACCTAGTGACATCTTGATGATCCTGACCCTGTGTGGGCCTAGTTTAATGAGTGTGTTTGTGTCTTCATTTTTAAGAAAAAAGTTTAAAAAATAAAAAGATAAAAAATTTTAAAGACAGAAAAAAACTCATAGAATAAGCAAATGAAGAAAATATTTTTGTATAGCTGTATAATGTGCTTATGTTTTAAGCTAAGTATTATTGCAAAATAGTCAAAAAGTTTTAAAACATTAAAAAGTTTACAAAGTAAAAAAGTTACAGTCAGCTAAGGTTAATTTAGTTTTGAAGAAATAAAATTTAAAAAATAAATTTAGTATAGCTTAATTATACAGTGTTTATAAAGTTTACAGTAGTGTACAAGAATATTCTAGCACTCACTCAGTGACTCACCCAGAGCAACTTCCAGTCCTGCAAGCACCATTCATGGTAAGTGCCCTATTAAGGTGTACTATTTGTATCTCTTATACAATGTTTTTACTATGTTTTCTATGTTTAGATACACAAATACTTACCATCATGTTACAATTGCCTACAGTATTCACTACTGCATAGTAACATGCTATACAGGTTTGTAGCCTACAAGCAATAGGCTATACTATATAGCCTAGGTGTGTACTAGGTTATACCTGCTAGGTTTGTATAAGTACACTCTATGATTGTTCATGACAAAATCACCTAATGATTCATTTCTGAGGATATAGTATCCCCATCGTTAAGCAATGCACGACAGTATATGTAACCTGTCCAGGGGAATCTTTGCTTCCTTTTCAAGTCACATGGTTTGGACCCAGAACTATTAGTCTTTGAGAGTATATTTCACTCCTTCCTAATTCCAGAGCTGCCTGGATGAAGTTCTACCATGACCTTTAACATATAGTGTTTTTTCATCTCTCTTATGGGACCGTTATGGGCCCACTGATGGAAAATTTCATGTCATGGTTATCCCAATGCATTTGATGATGGTGCAATGACCAAAAAAGATGCCAGTGATGACAATTGAACGTCCCTTTGCCTTCCCAGCCTCCTTCATATATTCTCAGGCATAGGATGACAAAGGGAAGTCCACGAGTCACATGAAGAAAGACTGTAGCCATGGGTACACGATCAGGAGGTCCTCTGCTTGCCTCCATCCCCATGCTCCTCTCCATCACCCTGTCCTATGGGTACACGATCAGGAGGTCCTCTGCTTGCCTCCAACCCCACCCTCCTCTCCATCACCCTGTCCTATGGGTACACGATCAGGAGGTCCTCTGCTTGCCTCCAACCCCACCCTCCTCTCCATCACCCTGTCCTATGGGTACACGATCAGGAGGTCCTCTGCTTGCCTCCAACCCCACCCTCCTCTCCATCACCCTGTCCTATGGGTACATGATCAGGAGGTCCTCTGCTTGCCTCCATCCCCACGCTCCTCTCCATCACCCTGTCATATTTCTTCCTAATATTGTTTCTCCACCATCTTGCAACTAACCACCATCTTCTTCCCAAAGTTTTGCTTGGTGACTCATTCCAACCGAATCAATGCTCAACCTATATTTGGCACAGAGTTGGTGCTCAAATAGTTGCTGAATGAAATAATGACCCTCAAACTCTCCAAGGTAACAAAACTTTAGGGGAGCCTTTTTAAAAAAAATGAGATAATGCTTCCATGTGTAGGATGAAAGGAGAAAGTATTTTGGAATTATGTCAGCCTAGGTTTGCACCCAGCTGTCCCACTAATTGGATTTAAGGCAAAGGCTTAACCTCTTGGAGGTGCCATTTCATCAACTGTATAAAAGGAAGATAATAATCCCTATCTTGAAGGGTTTTTGTGAGTATTAAAAGAGATAGTATATATGAAAATGCCTAGCATAGTGCTTGGAACCTAAATAAATGCTCATTCCTTCCTAGTAGTATCCCAGTAGTGCTGCCAAGCTGTTCTATATGGTATCTTTAGGATGATAAATAATAGGGAGTAACTAATTTCTGATGTGGTTGAATGTCAGAAGAGATAGAGATAAAACAACAGTCATAGGGAGTGATACTGTTAGGACATTATAAAGGAAATGAAGACTTCTGTGGTTAATTTCTTGGAGTTTAAGAAGAAATTCACATTTGCCATTAATTATACTTACCAACTGAGTCTAACTGGCAACTACCCCAAAATGAATAAAACAAGCGGGAGTCAAGAGAGAAAAACGGCAGGCATCCTGTCAAAAAATAAAATCTTTGAAATTTCTACACCCTGTGGTTGCATACACATTTTATTAAAGCAGATGGATTACCCAATTTACATAAATTTATATACGTGATGGCAACTCAAGTTGCACAGTGAAACCTATGTAGAGCATCACCCAGCCCTTCTGCACCAGCTATATCTTTTCTCATCACTCCTTCAACTGGACAGGTCCTTAAAAATCATAGCTCTTTGCTGGAGGAAGTATCATTCTTTATTCTTTCCAGCCTAGATAGCTTCTGTGGTGTGGAAAGGGTCAAATGAGTTAATATCTGTTAAGTGCTTGTATTGATGCTTAGAACTTAGTAAAATCTCAAGAAATCTTAGTTGTTGTTATATTAATGATAATTATGAATCTTCCAATTCTGTGTTTTACAGGAGAGGATAGGAATTGAATTCTTTCCTTCCCTCCTTTTAATAACATTTTCCTGATTTCTAGAGAAATAAGTGTTCTAGTTTCAAGTGTTTAGCTACATTTGACTTAAAAGAACTATCCATTTAGAGGCTAATCTACCCAGTTTCTTTTCTTTTTAAAAGAGGAATTGAAACAAAGCTAACATGTTACTCAACATGCATAATATTATTAATTGGACTGATTCCTCTTTCTCTTTCTGGCCAAGGTATAGATATAAATATATCTACATCTATATCTACATATCTTCCAAAAAAGTCATCAAAACCATTTCAGTATAATTGGCAGGTTTCCTATCAATTTGGTTATTGTTTCCCAAACTAGGAGATAAACTTAATGGTAATATCATATTTCTGGAGTTGCTAAGCAAGCTAGCCTTCGGTCAGATGGTCTCAGAGGAGGACCCCATGAGTATGAACAGCTCTGCTCTGCCTTCATTTCGTTCCTTCCTCAGAGACAGCATTAAGGGAAGATCCCAAATCCTCAAGTTAGGTCTCTAGACCCTAGCTTCCTAGGATCAAGCTAGACTTTGAGAGCAGCCTCAATTGTGGCAAATATTGAGAAGTAGGAGTTTGGCAGCTGGTAGCTGGCTGGTGAGAGGCATGTAGGAACTCACCCACTTTTCATGAAACATCAACATCACTTGGTTATATGTCAGCACCCATACCCTGGCAAAGCTACCTTCTCATAAGAATGTACTCACTGGGGAAAATGCAAAGCAATATCCCTTGAAGCACAGACTCTAAGGGTTGGTTCCTCTGGATTCTCAATAGTTTGTAAAATGGCCAACCAAGAGCAACTACTGTACGTTTTCCAGAGAGTTCCTAATTAATGTGTTTCTGAGGACATAAATTCGGCTTTTAAGCACATACTCCCCAGGCCATTCTACCACTGTGTATGGCAATTAGATTGCTGGCTTAATACTATCAGCAAAGTTTCAAATAGACAACACCACAAACCCTCCTGGAAATTTAGCACAAGCACTTGTTAATGGAACCAAGCACAACATTGGCTTAGCTATGTCTTTCCTGCAGAGTGAATGGCATGCTGGTATTTTCAGCTTATTCTCCCCCCAATTATCAAACTCTAATGAACAAAAAATTAAGTAATACTTTAGTGAAGGTCAATCAAGGTGAGATTAGTGGTAATATGGTTAAAAATGGAAATCTCTCGATAGCAGGTATGTGTTATGTCCCCAGATTGTCTCAATATTTTCTTAATTACCCTTCAGGACACAATAGAAAAAAAATGGTCTTAAGGGGGAAAATTAGGAATAAAAAGTAAAACTAAGGTAGTGACACAAGGCTGGGCAAAGAAGAGCAGACAAGGAGTTTAGAGTTCAGGTTCAGATAAAAGCTCTACCAGGGTAATTCACGTAATGAATTTAGTCAGAACATGTGACTGATTTTTTACAAGTGGCTTTCCTATCTGCAAGATGAAAGCAATGAGCTAAGTGATGCTCATTGTCTGAATTCCTGTAGCACTTTGTATTACTAAAGGGCACTTAGCGTCTACTGCTTTGTACTGTTCACAATAGCAAAGACATGGAATCAACCCAGGTGCTCATCAGTGGTGGATTGGATAAAGAAAATGTGACACATATACACCAGGGAATACTATGCAGCCACAAAAAAGAATAAAATCATTATGTCCTTTGTAGCAACATGGATATAGTTGAAGTTGGAGTCATTATCCTAGGCAAATTAACATAAAAACAGAAAACCAAATATCACAAGTTCTCACTTATAAGTGGGAGCTAAATCTTGGGTGCATACAAACATAAAGACAGAAATAATAGACACTAGGGACTCCAAAAGGAGGCAAGGGCTGAAAATCTTCCTATTGAGTACTGTGTTCATTATCTGGGGTGGTGGGATCAATAGAAGCCCAAACCTCAGCATCATGATTGTAACAAAACTGTACCTGCACCTCCTGAATCTAAAATAAAAATTAGAAAAAAAAACAACAACACTTGCTGCTTTATAATGCGGCTCTTTGCATACAGAGAGGCTGTAGAGCACAGTGGTTGAGGTATGGGCTAAGATGCATACTTCTTGAGTGTGCTATTTACTAGCAGTCTGACCTTGTGCCTCTTTGTGCTTCATTTTCTTTCTGGTAAATGGGAGTAATAAAGGTATCCCCTTAAGGATTGCCATAAGAACTAAATCAGTTATTTCTTGTAAATTGTTTACAATAGCACTCAATCAACACTAGTTGTTATTAACTTATTTGTAAGACTAAGCTCTTCAAGTATACAGCTATACCTTATTTATCTTGCTACCCCTACAGTGCCTTGAGCATTACAGATGTGCAAGCAAATACAGTAGAGAAAGCGCTTAATAAAAAGTACTGTCAAGAGAAGACATAACAGAGAGCAGTCACAATTTACTTTAAATGACAGATATTTTGAGTTCTTATTTTTGCCACATCTTAAAAAGCTGAAGAAGTTTGACATGTGTTTAGCTTCCACATGAGGTGTCTTAGAAGTACAGTGGGGTGGAGTACAGAGATAAGCACGTTTTTCACGGTGAGCACACAGACAATACTGACCATGAAACCAGCGGTATATGAGCTGCACCATAACGGGTGGTAGGACACTGGGGAAAGGGAAAGGGAGCTGGACTTTGGGGTGCCTAGGAACATGATGAAGGAGCACGATGGACAATTTTAGCACCACTAGATTGTTCTCATGATATGGATGTAAACATGGGACATTTTCAGTATCTCCAATATAATAGTATATCTGGTTACAGCTAAGAATTGGGAATACACCTAGGCTTTTAGTCATTCACCAACCCTAAAGGGGGAAAATAATTTTGATTCTGATTTCAGCCATTATAAAATGTAAGCATCAAATCTGTTACATTGGTCTCATCAGTTTTATACACATCCTTTATATGTGATTTGAAAATACTGTTCTCTCTAATGTCCTTAACCAGCCTCTCTTATGTTTCCTGACTTGACTCTTTCCTTTTGTTTTAAAAGGAGTAGAGGATTGCCAGAAGTAAGCAAGAGAAAGGAAGGTATGTCAAACACAGCTGTGGGGGCACTTGACCTACAGGTCAAGAATGATATTCATACCCTTGAGGGAGAAAGGCACCCAACTCCTAGGCCCTGTGAATAGACTACTTTTGAAAGTTTTCTTCCCTTCCCTCTCTCCCTTCCTGCTTCCCTCCCTCTTTCCCTCCCCCTCCCTTCCTTTCCTTTTCTTTCTCTTTTCGTTATAAAAGCAATATTTTCTCATTGTAAAAAATAACATCAAGCAATTTTTAAAGGTATAAAGTGAAAAGTGTCACTCCCTGTATTTTTTCTCCCACCTCGAGTCTCACTCCCTGGAAACTGTAACTAATCAATGTTCACCTGTGTCCTTTCAGGTATTTTTATAAGTATATATATGTAAATTTAAGAAAATATAATATGATTATACTGAACATACAGTTGTACTATGTACAACTTTTAACTTGAGAAAAGAAAAAACATACCCTTGAATATCTTCTATATGAGCCCAACAGAGGTATTACATTATTCACAATGATTTCAGAATATTTCACTATATATTGACATATAATTTGTTTAACTAGTTGCTTGCTGATGAATCTTTAGGCTATTTCCATTTTATTACTGTAAACAATATTGTGGAAAATATATGTAAAATGAATTCCTAGAAGTAAAATTATGGGGCTAAAGGGTACATACATTTCATATTTAATAGAGGCAGCCAAATTGTCTGCCAAATAAGACTGCCCTATTTATGCACCCACAATAAATGTGTAAGTACATATTTCTATAGATACATAATGACACTCAATATTTTTAATCTTTGGCTTTTGCCAATTTGATAGGTTAAAAAAATTGTTTTAATTTTCATTTATTCAATTATGAATGAAGTTGAGCACTTGTATTTTCTTTCTTATGATCTTCCTGTGGATAGATTTTGCTCACTTTCCTATAAGGATTTTAATATTTTTCTTTTTGATTTGTAGATACTCTTGGCATATTATGGAAATTAGCTCTTTGTCATTGTTGTGAATATTTTCTTTGCATTGCCACTTGTCTTCTGCATTTGTTCACTGTATTTTCTAATAGGGTTTTTTAACAGTTAGTTTATTTTTCTACCGAAACTTAGCTTGTGTGAATGAAAAAGTTACAATAGCTATGAGTTTGATATTATGAAATGATAGAGGAAAAAGATGTTAAGCCAGAAGCTGAGCCAAGAAATTGTTTTACAAGAGTACAGCGAGAGAAAAGGCAAGGTATATTTTCAAGGTGCTTGCTTGTGGTTTCACTAAATCTGTAAGACAACAGATACTCCTAGGCTTTGTTCACTTAACAAGATGGAAAGGAAATCTCAGCTGTCTATAGAGCTACCATTTAGGTTTCATTGAATAATGCAAGCTAAAACTATATTAAAAAATCTAACTAGAGTTGGATTCTCTGTATCTTGATCTCTAAAACAAAGTGACCCAGTTCACTATTTATTAAGAGAACTCTAGCTAGTAATTATCTTTTCATAATTGTCGTCAGCAAACACATCCAATTATATATTTACTGGCATTCCAAAGGCTTCAAGAGCCCTTCAGGACTGTCTACATCTTGCCAAATCATTAGTTATCACTTAGGTGTTATTAAAGTATAAGAATGTCAAGTTAGATAATTGGTATAAGAATCCTTTAAATCCCTCACAAACTCATCTGCTCATCAGAGTCTCCTAAAATGTTTCAACAGAGTCAGAGGATGGCTGCTTTTATTCCCTAAGACAGGTCTCTTGTTCTTTTCCCCCAAGAGGGCCAAGACCCAGTTATAACTTTTTTTTCTAGGATAGATTTGAGAGGCTGGCCAACCTCCATTCTACCACCTGCCACCAAGATTACTGGCATGTGTAGATGACATTAGAATCATCTTCCACGATTCATCTTAGAAGCTTTAACATCAAAAGTACAGTGTCATAGAAACACTTCTATTTATTTTTAATATTTTGGAACTTAAAATGTTACCAAGTGATGTGTAACAAAATATGTGGTAAAGGATCCATTAGAGAATGCACATGCATTAATGCATGGTGCTGCATATGCAATTATTATTTTGAGGCTAAGGGGGATCTGTTTAGGTTTGTTAACTTAAAAAGTTAACTAAACCAGGATGGTCTAAAATAATCCATATCTTTTTAGGCAGTTTGTCTTAATCTGATTTCCAGAGTTAGTGCAAGACTTATCACTAAAAAGCTCACAGGTAAAGAGCAAAAGGGCAAGATATGACTTGCAGCTGCAGGAGCTATTTATGAGTGAGGTTCTTCAATGAGCACGTTAGAATACACAGACATATCTTATTTATGAGTGGCAGATACATTTTATCTCATGTGCCAACTCCAGCCAACTCTTAATGACCATCTGTCTCTCAATATCTAGTCTTCCTTTCCTTCACACTGATAGGATTTTAGCTGGCTATGCGTTTGTCCAGGATAAAGACTACATATTTCTAATTACCTTTTAGTAAGGTGTTAGCATGTGACAAAATACTGACACATAAGATGTGAGCTAAAATGGTGTGTGTGACTTCCTCACAGTGCCTTTGAAAGGAAGGGCAGGGCCTCCCCTTGCTCTTTTTTCCTGATTGCTTCTGGCCAGAATGTAGATGTGACGGTGGGCTCTCATGGACCATGCAAACAGGAATGCCAGAGCAAAGGAGATGAAATGAGTCCTCACAGGAGTGAGGCACCCACATCAGAGCTGAACTCATGTTCAGAGTAACATATGAATAGGAAAAATTCCTGTCTCATTGAAGCACCTATTATTTTGAGTCATTGTTACTGAGGCAGAACCCGTGTCCTAACTAATGCTTTATGCTTATGAGGTGTATCGAGACTCAGCGGGGAAAGTGTCATGCTAGGTTGGCAGTGTTGGGTAAGAGACCTGAAGATCTCCTGCCAATCTAATCTCTTACATGAATACACAAGTTACTCCAAAATGGAAAACTCCCCAGAAGGAATTCTCATTAGAAACTCATACCTTCCTTTTGTCATCTTCCTGTCTGTCTGTGCTACTACAGACCACCCAGTCTTGTCCTCTCTTTATTTAGTATAAATGCAAATAAATGAGACTTATCTAACCATCATAATAAGAATAAAAATAAATATGTCATATTTATTATATATTGTTTATTCATATATATAATCTTTAAAAAGAGCTTCCCAGGAAACTACATGTTTATTTCAATCATGTTGACATTACTAAAATATTTTTGGTGTTTTTTTGGAACTGATATATCTGTTATAATAAAGTGACTGGGTCAAGTGACTTAAACTCTTTTTTGAACATTTGTTGTGCACCACATTAACGTCAGTGTTGGCGTCAGAGATATTGGTAAATTTATTGAGGATGTCAGTGGTGCTCGCTAGATAACCTCTGTCAGATTCCCATGACAAATTGTCTTCATTATTTAACAAAAGAAAACTGCTAACACATATAGGGTTTTTACTACATAGTCCAGGGAAATGAAAGACATATACCAGAAATGGAATGTGAATTTTTGAAAAGCATGATTCATGAATTTATTCATTCACTCAAGATTTATATTAGCCCCCTGGCCTATTTTCAAAATAATTCTCGGTAATTTATAGATTATATGTTAGAGTTCTCTTTGCATTCAATTTAGTAACTCTTTATTCTGCTAGAAACTTGATTTATTAAATGATATCCTGAGCAATGCCCTCAAGCTAGAAGGCTGTCCAGGGACCCGCAGGTAAAGCACCCACATTTCTGGGCCCTTGCCTCTCCCCAAAGTCAGCTAATAACTGTGGACTGTAGGATTTCTCTGAGCATCAAGGACTCTGACAGGAAGGTGCTCAGCTTTGAGCACATTTCTGGAGTCCCTTAGCCTGAAACACATAAAGCAGTGGTGCTAAGAATGGGTGCTGCCGAATCAGAAATTCTGATCTGATTTACTTCATGAGTTAGTTCTGCCCGTTAAGCAAGTCTGTGTGTCTCTTCCCATGAAACAGCCTCCTACAGCTATTATGGAAGAAGGTCAATTCAAGTATATTTAGTTTTCAAATATGCTGAGAGCTCTAATACAGACAATGACTTTTGTCCTCATCTGGGAGAGAACAGATTTAAGATTCAGTGCAAGTGAAATTAGATATGAGGAAGAACTTCCCAATAGCAAGTGGCATTAGGATTTCAAGGAGGTACCAGGGCTGATGTCCAGCTTGCTGTGGATTTAGGACACCAGAGCCTTCACAGGTTTGTTAAATACATATTTTGAATCTCACTGCCATTCACTAGTAACATTTCCTTTACATATGTCTTTACACTTATATAGGCTACCTTAGAAGGGTATGGTCCTGACAAGTGAGGAGAGGGTTATGGGAAAGATTTAGGAAAAACAAAAAGAAAACTCAGGGTAACATGCTCCGAGTAGTGTTTCCTAAGAGATGTTGTTGGTGTCTGGGCCAGACTATTCTTCATGTGAGACTGTCCTGCATATTGTAGGATGTTAACATTCCTGGCCCTTCTCCCATGCCATTAATAAGCACCAGAAATTGTGACAACCCCAAATCCCACCCCTCACATTTTAAAATGTCTCCCAGGGGAGGCACATAATCATAGATAAATAGGTGTGTTGGCTTAGGAACTTTATAATAAAACATATTTTTGCAGATATTTCTAAATACCAATATCCTCAAATACCAAATTTGATTATATTTTATGAATCCAGCAATCCTTTCTGCTACTTGTTTACTTAGAAATGCTAAGCCCATTTTAATCTGCTGCTTTAGAGAAAGGTACTCTAGGTGGCTTCATCAGATGAGACCACACTCAAATGTCAGATATTACTCTAGGGCAAAGAAAAAAACAGAGCTTCAAATTCTCCTCCAAGCAAACTTTGAAAGTAGCAAAAGCACTGGTTATGGAAATCAAAACCTACCCAGACACTCCATCAATTAATACTGCAAAATAGGTATATCTGTAAGGTCTGCCATGGGGAAATAATCCCTTAGACTAGATTACATATGACATAGATTTCACTTTCAAGTAGGGAGATAACAAAGTCAGAAAATTCTAGCCTCATAATGAAATTTCCTATACCCAAGGTTGATGTTCATAATATAATTAGATGTGCAATCCAAATAAAGTTTCCATTCAGCCTAACCTAAAATACAATTCAAAGACAAAGGAATAACACTTCAATCAAATGGAGCCTGCAGACAACTAGATTTCTGTCCTCTTCTTCTTCTAATCTTTTTGAATAAAATGGTAAATTACAAGAAAAAAATCTGATATTGACAAATCTAATATTTCAAGATATAGTCTCGGTCAATTCATACTCAGCTCAAGTTCCTACACCACCTCCAACAAGTAGAGTACTCAAAAATCCTAATGCCATTTATGACTACTCTAAGACACTGATACAGCTTGGATTTTTAAAGAAAGCTTAATTTTTCTCTATTATTCTCTGTTTACTGAGGCAGGAGGGACAACTACAGTTTAGAATATATTTCTTATTGCTGCAGTGACTAAGAAATTAATTACTCTGTAACAAATAATAGAGGCATAGTGATATGCAGCAGAATCTAATTTTAAGCCTCCACTTTTCCCTTTGAACCTTTCTGTAACTAAAGAGAGTATAAGACTTCTCTTTAAAAAGCAGAGCCAGGTTATGATTTGTTATAGGACATTTTTTTGTTTGTTTATTTTTTGTTTTTGAGACAGAGTCTCGCTCTTGTTGCCGAGGCTGGAGTGCAATGGTGAATTCCTGACCTCAGGTGATCCGCCCACCTTGGCCTCGCAAAGTGATGGGGTCACAGGCGTGAGCCACTGCGCCGAGCCCGTTATAAGACATTCTGATGAACACCTTGGGCTCTGATGGGCTTTGAGAAAGAAGGTCCAAGTCTCAGATTGGAACCTATGGCAGTGAGGCTGTGTAGACATGGCACATGGCACTGAACCACCAAAAAGGCAGGAAAGGAATCAATGTTTTTGAACCGCCACATGACAGAATCATATGTCGACTCCTTTAATCACAACGACTCCTTTAATCACAACTCCATCTGTAAGCTAGGGAATTGTTATCCCTAGCTTACAGATGGAGAAACAAAGTCAAATACAGTAACTTGCCCAAGGTCACAGAGCCCTGACAATCTCAACTCCCAGGCTACCTGCCACTGTTACTTTATGCCACTAGCAACAGACAAAGACTTCCTCTTCTCCCAAAAGTTATACTCTTCTCTTTAAACCCTTAAAAGAAAGTCACAATTGCTGAAGATCTTTCTAATCTTGAATTCTAAGAATTGCAATGTAATATTCATTTTAAATAGTTTTTGGCTAGGTTAAAGTCGAATTTGCAACAAGAAAAGATGACTGTTAAATCTTTAAGATAAATTTCAGCATGCAATAGTGTATTTCTTAATTTTTATTTTTTGAAAGAATTGTTAAAAAATTCTTAGACTAATATTTGCCATGGTGCTGCTACTGTGTTAAGGAAATATTTTTAAGATCTAGCCTATGTGTGGCCAACATTGGTTTAAAAAATGCTTTCGTACTGGAATATTTACAAAAGAAATGATATGCTGTCTGGATTTCCTTCAAAATTATTCAGAGGTGGAAGTAGGTGGGTGTATGGATAGAGAAAACAAGATTGGCCAAGGGCTGATAAATATACAGGCTGGATGATAGCTATAGGGTGGCTATAATAACATTCTTTAATAATAACAATTTTATAAGAATTTTAAAATCTTATCAGGATACATAGATGCTACTTTCTGGAGTAGTCCCTTGGTATCCACTCTTTAAGCTAACACATGTTTATTGAGCAGCTACTATGTTTCCAGCAATATATTAAGTTGGTCGAACTTATATAAACATCTGAACAGTAAAATAAATATTAAAAATTATTTATTATGAACCTGTTGACTTAAACACTTTAAAGGTGTGAGTCACTTTTGATAATTTACTTAACGATCTCTCTGTACATCAATCTATTCTTTTAGATTAATGATTTTATGTTCTTTTAAATGTCAGGCATAACATTTTTTTCATTCATAGACACTGATGGTACTTCAGGGATACAGATATACAGAGAATAAATCAGTTTCTTTCTCTTGCCTCTCCATCTCTCTTTCCTACTTGCCAGGTAAAATCCCAGATTGATGCCTATTCTACCACTGTAATTGAACATGGCTGGAAAAAACCATACAACTCTGATGATTCATGCTGCTTTAAATTTACAACCACAAATACCAACTGTGCTGCATGAGAATTCTAAATTTTCCTAGTCTGTTCATTCTCCCAGTCTCTAAACTGACTGTAGTTGTTTTCTGTCCCTAATCTTCAACACCTTCTCCTCTTACACACTCCTAGCCAATAACCTCCTGTATTATTTTATGTAGATATAGAAGCTATGTTTAGATAATCACCTTATCTTTCCACCAGAAAGTGTCCCTTCCTACCCACATCTGTGCCCGTAATTCTCTGCTTTTCCTCCTGTTCTTCATTTGCGTATGTTCTTTATTTCTGTGTGGAATCTCACCGCTTCTCAAAAACTTTGTACAAATTCCCTAGAGACTAGTCCTCAGCCCCTTTCTTTTCTGTAAACACTCCTTAGGGGCTTTCATGTTGTCCCATTGTTTTAAGGATACAGTGGTGTCTCAAAGGATGACCATGCATCACCCTTGAAGTGTCTATTCCTTACCCTGAATGCTCAATTCAATAGCAAGCCCTCTTGAGCTCTATTTTCAAAATATATCTTAGGACAAAGATTTTATAATGCCATTTATATGAGGTACCTAAAATAGGTAAATGCATAAAGATAGGGAGTAGAAGAGTGGCCACTAGGGGTTGGGGGAGGGGGTAATGAGTAATGGGGAGTTAGTGTTTAATGAGTACAGAGTTACAGTTTGGAATGGTGAAAACATTCTGGAGATGAATGGTGGTGATCATTGCACAAAAACAATGTGAATATATTTAAGGAAACTGAAATGTACACTTAAAAATCATTAAAATGGTAAATTCTAGGTTATGTATATTTATTTTACCACAATTTCAAAAACAAAGCTTTGTTTTCTGTGTATGTGTGTGTGTATATGTGTGTGTGTGTGAGTGTAAGTGTGTGTGTGTTCCCCAAAGTAAGTCCCCTGGTATTTGGGTCTGTTCCTCTCTCCTACTTTGTACCCCAGACTTCTCCCTAACTGAGTCCTTGCTTGTCAATATGCCCATGTGTCACTACCTGCCTTGACAATCTAGCAAGGGCCCGGTGTTTTCATGAATGGGATGTGATGTGTCCCTGACAATCTACCCCAAAACTAGCATCTGATGGTGGCTTCTCCAGCATCTCCGGCATCCTGACCATCTGCCGTGGCCTGCTCTTCAGCTCTGCACTGCTGGCACGGAGGCTAGGCTGCTGTCCATGAGCCTCTCTGGGCTTCCTTCCCCTGCAGTGTTCCCCCCGACCCCATGCACACACATGTACACACACACGCACACACACATGCAAAATCCAACCACTTTCTACTACCTCCACTGCTGCCATCCTTCTTCAAACCAGTTATCTCTCAGCTGCATTATTGCAATAGCCTCCTGAAGGCATTTCCTTGTTTTTAATCTTGCTCTCTACCTCAGTCTAATCTCTACGTACAATAGCAGAGTGATGTTGTAAATAATAAAGGAGATCCTGTAATGTCCCAGATCCAGTCTTGGTTAGAGTAAGCTCCAACTCTTTACCAAGCTTTCCTTGCTCCTCACTGAACACCTGGTGGCTTAGTTCCTGCTTTCACTCTCCACAGAATGCTCTTTCACAGCCAGCCGCTTGCTTCATTCAGGTTGTTGGATAAATGATACCTCCTCATAGAGGTCATTCCTGATCACCTAATGGAAACTGTCCTCCCAATGCACACGTGTGCATGCACACAAGTGCACAGATAGGTGCTTTACTCTGCTTTATTTTTCTCGAAAGCACTTTTTAAAAACTATCAGCCATCACACAGTTAGTCGTTTTCTTACTTATTACTATGGTTGCCCCCTTTGATGTAGGCTCAGTGAATTGTTCATTGCTGCTATTCTAGACCTTAAGCATGACTGGTACTTAATAGGAATTCGATAAGTATTTATTTACTAAAGGAATGACTGAAATTGTTCCTTGCATATTAAATTTGAAGTTTAAAAAACTGTAGATGGAAGAGCATTATGAGGCAGGTAACTGCTCATGTCTGAAAGGCTTCTCTTTTATAAACAAAGCCCATCACTAACTGATGATGATGTTTCAGTCCTGACTGTTGGCTGAAGGAATGCAATGGGAGAAGAGGGACAATGAAAGTCAGAGTGTGGAGAAAAAGGTCGAACACTGTTGCTTGGAGTATGTTTTCAGTGATCATTGTCATGTTGATGAAAAAGCATTTATGAGTCTCCTGAACAGGATTCACTTAATGTTTAGGGGAAATATTCTTCAGAAGATTATACCATTTATGTAAGAAAACAGGCTCGTTGATAGGATACTACAGTATGCAGGTCACCCCTAAGTGATGAGGGGGAATGGCACTTTAGCAAGGAAATGCTGAGGGGCGTTCACACCTCCCTGGGGCCATCCTGAGTGTAAGAGGTGGTAGACACTGTTATTGTGGCATAGTGTCTCATTTTCAGGAAATTGAATTACACATTTGTAAATTAGATTTCCTAAACATCTGAAGCAGGAAACGAAAAAGTAAATGGAATTTTTAGGATAAACTTATGGAATAAAGTTTCATCTTTTTAATTTTTTTATTTTATTTTTTTTGAGATGGAGTCTTGCTCTGTCGCCCAGGCTGGAGTGCAATGGCACGATCTCGGTTCACTGCAACTTCCGCCTCCAGGGTTCAAACGATTCTCCTGCCTCAGTCTCCCGAGTAGCTGGGATTACAGGCGCCCACCACCATGCCCAGCTAATTTTTGTATTTTTAGTAGAGACAGGGTTTCACCATGTTGGCCAGGCTGGTCTCGAACTCCTGACATCGTGATCCACCTGCCTCGGCCTCCCAAAGTGCTGGGATTACAGGTGTGAGCCACTGTGCCCGGCCATAAAATTTTATTTTTAAAAGGAAGAACCACAAAGTGTCCATGTTAGAAAGTAGATTTGTTGTTCTAAATTGCTGACTGAGGATTGCATTAAAGGTTTGTATTCTTCTGCCGGTTTTCATGTTAAGACCAGGTCCACTTTTTGCCTGTCTTTGTGTCTTTGTCAGTGCTGTTCTGGAGGCCTTTGTGTTCTCAGTGAGCATTTTTTGCTGTTAACTGAATGGAGACCTCAAAGGTCCTGCTTTATCTACTTCAAAGAGCCTCGGTCACTCCCTACACTCTAAGGAGCTTGCTGCTCCATCCGACTTTGGGGGCCGAGTACAGTAATGAAGGAAGTTGACCTAATGACTTATGAGTCCTCACTTGTAGGGCGACCCATTATCTCAGTTTGCCCAGACTGAGGGGGCCCAGGGATTTGGGACTTTCACGGCTAAACCCAACAAAGTCCCAGGCAAACTGAGACAAGCTGGTCACCCTACCACTATTAAGTTCAGGGGTAGAACTGCTGTAGGAGCTAACTCTTGACATTCACTACAGCTCATGCACAAATTCCTTACCTTGGGCCTTTTCACTTCCTGTGACTTCAGAATTTCTCTTGGGCTTCTATAACTCTCCTCTTACCATTTAATTATTAATATATTCACTGGAAGAGGAGCATGTGGGTCTCTATGAAGCCACAAATACAGTCCCAAAGGTAAGTCCCATGGTACCTGGATCTGTGCCTCTCCCCTCCTTTGTACTCTGGACTCCTGACGGGTCCCTGCTTGTCAAGTGCCCATGTGCCACTACCTGCCTTGATAATCTAGCAAAGGTTTGGTGTTTCCATAAATGGAATATGATGTGTCCCTGATGATCTACCCAAGGACTAGTATCTGGTGGTGACTCTTCCAGCATTCCTGACATGCTGACCATCCACCATGGCCTGCTCTTTAGCTGCGTGCTGCTGGCCTCTGCTCCTCAGGGAGGCCAGGCCACTGTCCATGAGGCTCCCTGGGCTTCCCCTGCAGTGCCATCGGTATATGCAGCAGCTCTGCCATTTCTGAAGAAAGGCACCCCTCCAGGCACATACATTGCAAAAGGGTACTCCTTCTGGGATGATCAATTAGAAAAAGGCACCCCCTTCCTCTAGGCATTCTGGAAGGCACCAAAGTTTGACTAAAACCTAGGCTCTGGCTGGGTTTTAACTCCAGCTCCCATCCCCTTTGCTGGGTGCGTAACTTACATGAACACATCCCTAGGCCTGCTACCCACACTACTGGCTAACCAGCCCAGCTACCACCAGGGCCTGCCACAATGACATGCTTTGCCTCTCTGGACCGATTTTGTCTTATTACTGAGTACTGAACTTGACCCTGAATTTATCCTTGTTTCCTTGCTCTCATCCTCTTCGGCTTCCAGCTCAGTCCCATTTAAGCTCTCATTCTTAACCTGATGGTGTACAGAAAGTCATGCTGTAGCTTATAAAAACCTAAATAGATAACACTGATTAAATAACATTTGCCCATTCTTTCAAGTACTGTAATGGAACTCAATTTTAGTATTTACAGCAAAACCTACCACCCATTGATTACAGTGCTTTGTTATGTTTGATCTCTGCTGGTCTCTGTATATTTTCCAGTCTTTTCTACTCTTTTTGTTTCCAGAAGATGTTCACCTTGGGTTAATAACACTTGTGTTTCTTGTTTCCAAAGACAGGTTGGGGAAGGAAATTTCCTAATATAATTTTTATTTCAGACCTAGGACAAAATTTATTATTTCAGGTTTCATTGTGAAAAATATGAAACCATGAAACATGACACTTAAACAGTAGCAGTCCCTAAAAGGTGGGACCAGAAAAGAGAGTGTAGGAAGAAGCTGTGGTCTGATAAATCTAACATCCCAGTTTTGGGAGGAAGGTGGCTATGGCAATGAAGACCCATTTGGGACAGGTGCAGACAAAAATCTAGAGAAGGGAAAAGTGATTTGGAAAAGTTGAATCACAGTACATAGAACCTCTGAAAACTCATCTAGCCAAAGGGAATCTTTTGTTCTTTGGAATTGTAGACTTTGGAATTTCAATCAATTAGATCAAAGTTTCCCTGATGGGACATCTAATTACCACAAAGTTTGAGCTTGCCATGCATCCTCACCTGTTACTTTATAAAAACAAATAGAATTTTATTTTGTGAGGCGGGACAGTAGATTGCTTTCATAGCTAAATTGCATTTAAATGCAAGCCACTTAGTGATCTGGGGAGCATTGCTGTTTTGATGATGCTACCTTTCACAGTTAAAACAAATGTTTACATAATAAATACAGCAAATAGAGATTCTTATGCGCTTAAGAGATAATATTAGTGTAACTGTGTACTATGAGGTTCACATATACATCTATCTATATCTAAATCCATATGTATCTAGAGACAATGAATCCATACTTAAAATTCAGACAATTAAAATTTCACGAAGATAGTTTCACATGATGCTTTAGCTTAGACAGTGAATGTTCAATTTCTTTGAAATGCCTTTGCACAGCTAGATCGGTGCTAAGATCAAAATCTGATTCTTTTGCTTTTCTGTTTAGCCACTAAAAAAGCTTAATAAATAGAAACATTTTCTCTTAATAAATAGAAACATTTCTGTTTAGCCACCAAAAAAAGCTTAATAAATAGAAACATTTTCACATGATGCTTTAGCTTAGAGAGTGAATGTTCAATTTCTTTGAAATGCCTTTGCACAGCCAGATCGGTGCTAAGATCAAAATCTGATTCTTTTGCTTTTCTGTTTAGCCACCAAAAAAGCTTAATAAATAGAAACTTTTCTCCTTAGAGTACCATGCAGATGATGAAGGAAAAGTCTGAAGAGAAAGCTTATCTGCATACACATACCCCAGATGGAGTTGAATTTTTCACACATGATACATAAGCTGGAGTCACTAATTGTGTAATTACTTCTTACACCTCCAATTGTTCTCCTCTGGATGGCTTCCTCTCATTCTAAGCTCTGGCCCAGTAGAAATAATGGTTCATGTTTAAAACTTGCTCAAGTTTTTATTACATTGCTGCATGGTATACTTAAAGTTATTCACTTTCAGCACACTTCCTACAAGCCATGCCAGTGGGAACAACCGCTACTTACTTGTGTTTATCTTCTGGAGTGAAATATGCTTTTCCAGTTGTCTCCGAAGTTTCACCTCTGCTCCATATTTTCCAGTGGTACCATTGTCAGCCAGAATGAAGTGGGAATGCATGCTGTTGAGAACAGTGAGCTTGCTCATGGGATTGGACATGGTCTGGTATGGCCGGACAACCTGCAGGGTATCAAATGGAAGAGGCAGAAGTCAGAAAAAAAGAACACAAGATATGAAAAGGAGAATCAGACAGAGGAAAGAGAGAAAGAAAGAACATCAGTTCTGTGGTACAGTGAAAGTACAGTCTACATCTTCGTCTTAGTATTGCTTTGGATAGAGGCAAGATTTATGGCAAAAGTTATTCAAAGCAAGACTGTGCTTAAATGAGTATTTATTTATTTACTGAAATGAGGCAGAAAATAGAGATGGTGCTCTCATTGTACTAAAAAACTGGTATGCCAATGATTGTTTCATTTTGAAGTCAACCTTGTATTTGCTAATGATTCCAAAATAATTTTACAATCTAGTTATTTTGTTTCTTTCCTTTCTCTATCATGTCCATACTTTAACGGGCACAGCAGAACAATCATAATTCTGGAGATAGTGGCGGGAAGCTAGGAGAAATGTGATCCTTTCTGTCAATCTCATTCAGTAATTTGAAGGTCTCTTATTTAAAATCAACATTGTTCTTACTAGACACCTTATTTAGGTGGAAATCTAGAATATAAAATAATTGTCTCATGAGACAGATATGAATCAGGCCCAAAATGTTCAACTCTGTCTCATTCTACCTTTTTTGTTATTTTAATTTCATGGTGAATTACACTACTTAAAATAGAGCAATTTCAGTGTGGCCTTCCAGATTTTTTTTTTTGTATAAAAAGAACAGCAATACCTATTGTGAGCTAGTTGCTCTATACATGTTATCTATATTCCTTGCAACGATCCTGCAAAATAGATGCTATTGTGTTCATTTTGTAGGCGAAGAAACTAAGAAGTGGAGAGGTAAAGTAAGTTTTCTGAGAGTCGACCACACACACAATCAGAATTCATACCCAGGACTGCCTGATTCCAAAATCTATGCTTATTTTTCTTGCCTACACTGCTTAGACCCAGTAGAAACATAAGATGATGGGTTGGAAATCTACTCCTAAAATATTTAGGTAAGAACTGCACTCAAGACTATAGAAAGAGAATATTCAACAGGCTAATTGTTACATGGTCTCAGTACAGCTATCACTGTATTGAATCATCAAAATTGACAGGAAAGAAATAAATGCTACTGAATTTTTATTTTTGTGCCTTTACGGAGTGTGTACATTAATTATAGAATTGAGATGCTCTTGTTCTTTTTCAGTATGTAATAACTCACTATAAAAAGCTGTAGTAAGATTGAGTAGTTTGTTAAAGGAATTACAAAGTGATTTATAAGGGCAGTCCTCAATAGTGAAGAACTCATGCAAGTCATTTTTTTCCTTGATGCTGATTCAAAATCCCACATTTCTATGTGTCTGGCAAATAAAATGTACTCAATAAATAGTGAATGAATGAATGAATAGGCAAACTTGAGACAGACATGCTTTTGTTCAACAATGAAAAAAAATCCTTTCTTTTCTGAATGGAGGATTGATCTAACTTAAATGTAAAATGTGTATATAATTCTGAGCTTCTGAAAAAGCCTTCAGTCCTATTAATATACAGGACTTTTTTGTTAATGTAGCTTTAATTTAATGTAGTATTGCTATAATGTTAATTTGTCAATGTAGCATTTGTTAATGCAGCATTAATATAAGGTTAATTCACAGCTTCATTTTAGTTGGCTTTTATTGATAAAAGAAGTCTATAACTTTTTGATTATTGTCTCTAGTAATTGCATGGAGCAGTAATCAATTACTGCTTTGTCTAGATGATTGCGTAAGAGTCCCCTGAAACACAGAGACAGTGGTTTGCTAATCCCATCCTGAGCTCGTTATCACTGGAAGAGTAGGTTGCTTGTGGTTAAAATTTCCATTTTGTTGCTACTTGTTTTTTATCATAAAACATTCATTCTACAGCAGAGTGCAAGTTAATAAATATTAATGCTTTATTGAAAGAGGCTCAGCAGAAAGACTCTTCTGTTCTTAAAGTGCCTCTGCATTGTGCTTGCAGACAAAAGAAAACGCTTTAGTTACTGTTCTCTCTTTTCTAGTAGCAGTTCCTGCAAGACTCCTTGAGAAGGAGGGGTAAGACCCAAGCAGTCTGTGAGAAGCAGGGGACAGTGGGTTTTCTAGAGGTTAAACTGTGTGTAATAGTGAACACCAGGCATTTGCGCTGGCTGAGACATAAGCCCATGTTTTTTAATTCCTATGAACCTATTTAAAGACTACCAGTGAAAGTGAAATTTTCAAATGAATAAAGGAATGAAAATAATTCTCAGCCAAGCTGATGTATTCACCACAATCTAAGAATAAAAGAAGAAAATTAAATAATCTATGTTCTATATACAGTATCTGTATTCTAAGGACATGGGTGCTCCAGTCTTCTGACTTTTGACTTTCTTTTCTTGTGAAACATAGCTCAGTGGCTCTTTGGGAATACCGCATATCTGAATTGGTCATGGCAAAAGGGTCAAATTTACAGTTTCACTCATGAATTTCAATTTCTTCATCTTACTGATCACTATTTCTTTTGGTCTTATGTGGAAGCCAGTCAAGTGTGGTCATATTTTGGCAGAGAGTTTGTCTGCTGAATAATAAGGGATAGAAACTGAAAAATAAGTAAAGTGTCCTAATTTAGTTTTCAGTCATCATTGGAGAAAGATGTGCTGAATCCTGGAATAATTCTGAACATATGAATTGTGGAAATTTGTTTGAATCTCAGTTTTGCTAATGACTGTGTGAATCTGAGTCTCACTTTTTTACTCTGTAGAAGGGAAATGATAAAACCACTTACCTCTTGGGGATTAGTTGAGATTATATGTGCAAAGTACCTGGCACTATGCCAAGCTCATAGCAGGCATTCTATAAATGTTAATTCCTTCTCCGGCTCTGCTCTATTTTACCAACTATAAGCTGATTTTCCAATTGTAAACTAGTGATCAAAATGAAATGATATGAGAGAAATCAGTGACTTTTGTTTTGCATGAGATAGAAATCAATGTAAGTAAAGAAAAAAAAAATCAGCAGTCTGTTGGCAAAATATGCAAAGTGCTTTTTCTTTGCCATGTCCTCCCAGGCATCTAAGAGGGTGATGGTCTGAAACTATTTGCTGATTACTGAAAAGTTAGAAATAACTTCCCAAATACCTCAAAGGAATACAGTTTGGTCTAACTTGCCTACAAAAGCCATTTAATATTCTTCATAGCAAACGTACCAGCAATCTATTTTTGTTTGAGTTATAATTTACATATCTAAAAGGATTTGCTGATCTTCCTGTTATGCTTTCCAAATTAAAAAAAAATGTATTTTAATAACATGAATACAAATGAATTTTTTCTTCTGAAAAAGTTTTGGAAGTAATGAAGCCATTTTCATTGTTAAGAGATTGTAAAATAGGCCTTTTTTTTTTTTGGAATTGTGTGTGTGTGTCTAAGAACAATTTGATGTGTTCACAATTTGTAGGTATATTGGATTACTGTGGCATGTTTCTCAGCCAGGCTTTCCTGAGAATTTAAGTCCTACTGCCCCACAGCATCCATTGCATGTAATAGATCACTTTCTTTCCCAAGAACATAGGATGATCCAGGTTATGTACTATCTTTGGAGAATCGAGAAGACAGTCACTCAAACAATTTCCTGTTTTGCAGTTCAGATAAGAAACCTGAGTTGAGAAAGGCTGAATGGTGTCTGAAAGGGCTTCACATCAGGTGAGCTTTTATAGTTGGTAAATACAGTAGTATGATGGGTAGAAAAAAAATAGAATGAATAAGACCTACTATTTGATAGCACAATAGGATGACTATAGTCAATAATAACTTAATTAAATATTTTTAAATAACTTAAGGAATGTAACTGAATTATTTGTAACTCAAAGGATAAGTGCTTGAAGGAATGACTACCCCATTCTCCAGGTTGTGCTTATTTCATAGTGCATGTCTGTATCAAAACATCTTATGTACCCCATAAATATATATATATATATGTACCTACTATGTACCCACACACATTTTTTCAAAAGTAAAAATTAAAAAAAATAGTAGTATGTATATCTAGAAGAGAAATTTGCTTAGAAATGGATTTTAGACACTTAGTACTCTCTGAGCATCGTGGGCCAAAATACCTGTAAGCAATGACATTTGCCTTTCTTGTCCCTCAAGAGTAAATGAGAGAATTCTTGCCGCACTAATCAATTGTACACCTTTTAATACTGGCTGACTGATAAAATTCTGGTTCTGAGGCCTCTGTATACTTTGACTTTGAAACAAAGAGGCCCTCTGAAGTGAAATGGGAGCTGTTTAAGAGGTGAAAGGAGGTAAAAGCCCTTTTATAGAGGGCATTAGTAGGGACATCATCATTCCCAGGAAGGGACTGATTCAGAGACACTATGACACAGCCTTCAGTCATGGGCTGGTGGCAGAGTGCTTCATTTGTGTTTTCTGCATGGGCTTAAATCAGTGATTCAGAAGCTAATCTAAAAAAACTGCTTGAGTTTTCCTAGCTATTTTCAAGCGTTTTTGGTCTCACCCAGAAGTAGTAAACAGGAAGTCAGGAGATGGGTGTTCTAGCTCTAGTTCTTCTAGTTACTAATTTCTAACATGGGGCAAGCCTGTGAATTCATTCATTTGTTTACTTATTAAGAATTTCTTGAGGAAATATAGTGTGTGATAAATATTATGCTGGCTTGAAGAGACATACAATCATGCATCTTGGTAATACCTCACAATAAATGTTCAAAACAGATTCATTGAAAGAAACTTTTGGACAATAGTTTTTCCATCTATAAATTAGAGGACTTGACTAATTTCTGTTTCCTGCCTCTAAAATTGAGTCTGGACAGCCTGTGTTAAACAGTGCTTTTGCTCTTTTCAAGTTAACGCAGAATAGTGACCTTTAATGTGTGTTGGCTATAGGAAGAAAAGTAGTTCTTTCATGTCCTGTGGTCTCTTCCATTTTATGGTGCTTTCTGCAATGCGAGGGCAGTTTGATGACCTGGGACTACTTTTCCAAACAGAATTGAATTGGACTACGTCAGGTTTTTGTGCCATCAATCACAGGCCTTCTGCAATCCCAAACCTCATTACCTACTGAATTATGTACCAACATGCTTCAGGCAAGCGGCAGGGTAGTGGATGTGTGGCCCAAACAATCATTCTTTCCTAATAGCACCATCATTTTAATTTAGGCTGAAAAATATTAGCATTTATTGATCACTTATTGCATGCCAGGCACTGTGATGGACAATTTCCCAAGGATTAACCTATTGACAGCATACTTTATAGGTGGAAAGAACTACAGGGGCTCAAAGAGGTGAGGTATCTTGGTCAAATTTGCCCCACTAATCCTACTCTTCTCTAAATCCCATGTAGATTTTAAGAGGGAAGGCAGAGGACCCAGTCTGACTGTAAATTTGTAGAGGATATTAGGGTTGGTTTTGCTGTTGGACATTTTTATCAGTGGCTCAGCTGGACATGAAAGTCCTTCTGATAGCTGATCAGGTTATTTCCAGATGAGCCATCTAGAACTGTATGTATACAGAGGTCAGGAAAGCCACCAGCAGGCAGCAAAATGTCATTGTGCTTTGGAGAGAGAGAAACAAAAGGAGTGGGAACATTCTCTTAGGATCAGGCATCTGTTTCTGGGAGGGACGATGGGATACCGCTGAGAAGTGGGAAGGAACCTCTGCGTCTGAGATAAAGGAACATGGGGACTGAGAAAATGAAATGAAAAAAAGAAAGGCTCTGTGTGTCCTCACAATTATAGCGAGGCCAGAGCTAGCAGAGACACTGGCTAGTTACTTCCCACTCAGGCACCTTGGCTGTAAGGACAGGTGTAGAGCAGGGTCCTGTTGAAACCTAGATGCCGCCTTTCAGCTCGGCAATTCAAACAAGAGACCAGCAAACCCAGGGATCCATTTCCAAAGAGTGCCCAGATACATTAGCAGTGTGAATCCCACTGAAATCCATGGGTGGAACAATTATGTCTTTCTGCAGCACTTTGAAAATGTGTCCCTTAAGTTGCACACTGCAGAGCAGCACAGTCCTCATTTCATGCTTTCCACACAAATGGACTTGCTCCCTTTGCCCAGTCCTGAGGGGAACCCTTCACCATTCAGCTACAGAACCTACTGGCAGTGGGAAAAGGCTCTTGAGTTCTGAAAGGAGGTTACTTCCTTTAGAAATCACCATGTATGAGTGGGGTGATTAAAAAATATCTCCAGCAATTCTTTGAAACTCTTTCCTAGTCTAGGTTGGACTCAGTGACTCACTTCTAAGGGACAGAATAAAACAGAAGTGATAGTGTGTGGCTTCCAAAACTGGGCTATAAAAGGGTTTCTCTTAGCTCTCTCTCACGTTACTTACTCTGGGGGAAGCCAGTGGCATGTGTGAAGATGATGAAGCAGCCCTGGAGAGAGGTCCACATGGCAAGGAACTCCTGAATAAGTCATTTTGGAGGAGGATACTACAGCTAGATCCAAACCCTCAAATGGTGCAGCCCCAACTGCCATCCTGGCTGTGACCTCAAGAGAGATCCCAGGCCAGAACCACTCAGACAAGCCACTCATACATTCCTGGCCCTCAGAAACTATGAGATCATCAATGTTTGTTGTTTAAGCCTGATATAGTTTGAGTGCTTGTCTCCCCGAAATCTCATGTTGAAATATAAACCCCAATGTTAGAGGTGAGGCTTGGTGGGAAGTGTATGGGTCATGGGGGTAGATCCTTCATGAATGACTTGGTGCCCTCCCCACAGTCATTAGGGAGCTCTTGCTCTGTCAGTGCACATGAGAGCTCTTCGTTTAAAAGAGCCTGGCATTTCTCTTGCTGCCTCTCTCGTTATGTGGTGTGCCAGCTCCCCCTTTGCCTTCTGCCATAAGTGGAAGCTTCCTGAGACCTTCACTAGGGGCAGATGCAGGCATCATGTTTCTCTTACAGTCTGCAGAACCCTGAGACAAATAAACCTCTTTTCTTTATAAACTACCCAGACTCAGGTATTCCTTTATAGCAATGCAAGAATATACTAATACAAAGCCATTACTTTTGAGGTACTTTTTTTTAACGTAACAATAGCTAACATAATAGTGTATTAATATTATCATTATTATCTTCTTGCTTCTTTAAGGCTTCAAAATGTGTCTTCTCCCCTTTATTCTAAACTGGTTGATGCATCATAGTTTCATAACCTCTAGTCCCCACCCCCTTGCCACCCTGAGTCCTCTGCCTGGCATTCCTTCCCTGGGCTCTAATCAGTTCTGGTTTCTGTTCCACTGGGGTGACTAACATCCTCCACTCACTCTCTTCAAACCTCTGACCCGAATACCATCCCTTCTCCATGTGGCTGGTGATCCAACTCCTGCTCCTACACGCTTGCCAGTTGGGTGACCCTAAGCAAGTTATTTATCCTCTGTGTCTCATTGTCTCCATATGTACATAGAGAATAATAATAATCACCCCATTGAAGTTTTATAAGGATTAACTGAGATAGAAAACTCATAGAACAATGAAAATATGATCTCAAGTAAATAAGAGCTGTTATTAATATAGAGAAGCAGTATTGGTTTCTATACTGCAAAGGATAATGGCTAAGAATATGGTCTAGGGAGCTAGGTGGCTTAGGTTTACATCCCAGAAACATCCATCACCAGTTATAGAACATTGGGAAGATGATAAAGATGATAGTAATGCTAAAAATGATGACTTCTGAATGCCACTGTGAGAATTAAACGAGTTTATCTATGTGAAAGTGCTTAGAAGGGTGCTGACAGTAAGCTCTACAGAAATGTGAATATTATTTTAGTAGTTGTTGGGGCTATTATTATTATTTCAGTAATAAATGATAAACCTCCAGGTTAAAACTCCTTCAACATCTTGACACCAATCTTCCACATGTATACTCTCTCCCATTCTCCTTCAGTGACAAGTGTACCCGCAGTTGGATCTTTCCTCCTTAGCTCTGGGCCCCATCACCTCATGGCCCTTCTAGGAGTTATTCATCACTTATCACCTCTCTGTCCCTATGTCCCTTTCTGCTATCGGCACATAAACAAACTCCAGTCTCCCCCACCTTAAAGGAAAAATTCCCTCACTCTGTGGCTCCCTTTGGCTACCTGGATCTCTCCCCGTCACAGCCAAAACCTCTAAGAGGTCTCTGCCAATTCTGCTTCTCCACTTCTCCCTCCTGAACCCATTGAAGAGTGCTGCCTTGTCACCATTCTTCTGAAACAGCTTTGACCAGTAATGCCAGTGATATCCATCTTGATGAAATGGATGGGCACTTCCAGGTCTCTGCCTTCCTTAGCCTCTTGATAGAACTTGGCATTGTACTTCACACTCCCCTTCAGAAGCACACTCTTCTTTTGGCTTGCATGACTCCCTCTGACTTTGCTTCTACCTCTCAGACATTGCTTTGGTCTCCTTTGCAGGCTGCTTGTCCTCTGCTCATCCATTAAAAGCTGGAGACTATGAGGATCCCGGGGTAGGCTGTCCTTCTCCTCATCTGTCTGTATCGTCTCCCATCCACCATAATGACTTTAATTGCCATCTGTATGAGATGACTTCCAAATCTAAGTGTGTAGCCAGATCGTGCTTCTAAACTTCTATCTCACATACTCACTGGCCTGCCAGATATTTTCATATAGGTAGATATCTCAAAGGAAAGTCAAAATCAACATGCCCAGATCCAAACTCATCATTGTTCTCTCTAGAACCGCATTTCCCACGTAAGTGAATGTGACTAAGGCAGTTAGCTCCAAACCTGAGTGTGGTCCAGGCTCAGCAAGCATTGGCTCTGTCTGGTATAATTATAACAGATTTGGGCGGGTGTCCTTGTCTCCGACCTTTTCCTCACACATCCCCAGATACATCTTATCTAACCTAATCATAAAAATCCAATCAACTCCATGCCAGGGCCACTCCTGGGAAGTTTTCTGAGCTTATAATATGAAGTCATATTTGGCTTGCCTCAGAAATAAGTAACAAATGTACTGACTTGATAACTACATTAAATTAGCCATCAATTGTGTTATTGAACTTGATGTTTCCTGGCTTGAAACATAAAGATGGCATCAAAAGAGCACTTTCCAATTAAACGTAAGAACCCTTACAGGCTATAAAACTTGGAGAAATAAATCTATAGTTTAGGGAAAATAGAAGACATCATTGAATGTGAAGATAATTTAATAACCACACAAGATGATGTGTTGTAAATCTACCCAAACACAATTTCCATCCTCAAGTTAAAATGGAAAGTGCTTTGTCTTTTGATTATGTCTGGATTTTTAAATTGTTATGTGTCTTGTTAATCTAGATTTCAGAGAAGACAAACAATCAAGGCTTCAGAAACTCTTCATTCACCTGACACAAATCTGGTCAGATTGTTTTCTAAAGTAGGAAATCCAAATTCAAACTGTGTCATATGAAAATTATATTTCACTGGAAGTTCCTTCTTGACTTTATACTGGTGATACTTTCAGAATCCTCTATCCAGGTCAAGATTCTCTAGGGACGAAGAAAGGGGCTCCGGCCATGCATCGAGTCTATCTCTGAGTTCGGTTTACAGTCACAGATACGTGCCAATATCTCAACCAACAATAAAGACACACTATCATTGAATATTTTCTAACATCTTACTTGACATACATATATTTAAGAAAATGGGCATTAGAGACAGTTGGATCTCGGTTTTGATCCTTGTTTACTCAACTGTAAAGGCGGTATAATACATACCTTGTAAAGCTAATATATGCAATCACAGAGCATAGTCAAATAAGAGCTCAATAAATTATAATTACTATTATTGTGATTATGCTCATAGAAGTTGTATGAAGACAGGCAGAGCAAGTGTTTTTATAGAGATGAAGAAACCAAATCTTACAGAGTTTAAGTGGCATGTCAATATGTCATGTTCATACAAACTATGACATTAAGGGTTAACAAGAAATAAACAATTCAGTCCTCATTTTGGGGAGTTTTTAATTAAGTTGGTACAATGGACTGAATGTTTATGTCCCTTCTTCCCCTAAATTTATATGTTGAAATTCAAACTTCCAAGGCAATAGCGAGGAGAGGGGACCTTTGGAGGTGATCAGGTCATGAGGGTGGGGCCCTATGAATGGGATTAGGGCCTTATAAAAGAGACCCCAGAGAGATCCCTATCTCTTTCTACCATGTGAAGACACAGCAGGAAGGTGCTGTCCAGCCTCCTGAATTGTGGAAAAATAAATTTCTATTGTTTATAAGCCCCCTGGTCTGTGGCATTTTGTTATAGAAACCTGAAAAGACTAAGACAGCTGGGGAGGAAAAAGACAGCTGTGGTAACATTACAATCAGGGATATGACGTTAAGGGTGAAGTTAGTCAGGAAAGATGTCCTGGTGGAAGCGAGCCTTGAGCTAAATTTGAAGTGTAGGATTACGGATAGTAATAGAGGAGAGGGAGGGTAGAAATAATATGGAGAAACCACAGAGGTGGAGTCAACCTCAATAACTGAAACAGTATATGTTTTCAGGCCTAAGTGGAAGGGGATAAAATGATTACCATCTCAGTATTCATAGCCTTATTCCACACCAAAATCTGTTGTTTGATCTATTAACTGAGAAAAGATGGGCTTGGTTAAACAGAGTGGATAATATTTAAATTTAAAACATCAAGGTGAGTGCTATCCCTCAGATCGGTAGATCACACACCTTTCAAAAGCTTTAGAGAAAGGCCTGTTTCCATCCCACAGTTTTACCTCCACACCCAACAGGCCGCTCCCTCACCTTCCACCTTCCACCTTGAGTTGCTATCTAAGAAAACAGTTTTACATCCAGATGCTTGGTTAAAAAATGTCCCCACTGTAGTCACAATCATGTGATGCAGCTCGGGGGGTAGGATTAGAGATGAAGTTGTGATAAAGTTGTGAAGTAGGTAAGATTTATCATTATCTGTTCCATAATACTTATTTTCCCTGTAGCTTGAATTTTATCATGCCCAATCCATCTTCATCAATATTTACTGAGCACCTACTGAATGTGAGTCTCTAAGTTGGGTTCTGAGAATCCAAAGACAAATGCTCTACACTTAAGTAACTTGAAGCCCAGCTATGAGATGAGACCTGAAGGGAGGTGAATGTTCCAGAATATCTAGAAACACACTCAAGGACAAGTAAGTTTTCTTCTTTATCTTTAGGATTAGTATTTGCCTCGCTAGTGCCATCCTAAAGGGATTAAGATGAATAGCAATTGCTGCACTCACTGCTTCTATCAATAAATAAAATAATTCTAGTAGTACTTGAATGTTCAGCCTCTAAAAGTGAAGCTTCTCATCTGAGAGCCAACCCCACAAAAATAAAATAATTTATATTTTCCATCAGTTTGGAAATAAATTTACTGCAACAAGATATCAGGCATAAGGAATGGAGCCTTTCTTTTATCCTTGGATTTATTTCCAATACATTTCCCAGATTTCCCTTGACATTTATTTCGTACCTCTTCAATATTATTCTGGAGTATAAACAGACTTGACCAAAGATGCAGCTATTCTATTTTTTCAAATGATTGCATTTTGATAGAATTCTGAAGTGGTAAAGATTTTTAATAATACATTGTTTTGTTTTTCTCTGCTACCTGATGTCTGATGCTAAAAGGTTTATTTTTTGATGTTTATTACATGTGATTTTGATTATGTAAAACGGAAGAAAAAGGACAGATGGCAGTACATTAAGCTAGCTGAGAAAAGAGTTGCGACTGTGTAAGAAGCTTACCAGATAATATTTTTAATTTGATAATTTTGAGGGGAATCTTCACTAGTGACCACCACTGTTTTATTCAAACACCTCTTTTACTGGCAACCTAACATCATATTACTTTACCTTTTAGCTATCATATTGGAATAGTGAACACATACAAAAATTTATCTCAAACTATGTCATAAATCCTGTACACCAAAAATAGTACTTTCACTCCAAATAATTTATAACTTGAAAAACTAACTCTATTCTCACACAAGAGCCTGAGAAATCCTAGGTATATTCTAGTTCCCCAGTTTTAAGGGAAGAAGGTAACAGAGTGGTCAAAATTCAGTAGATCCCTGTGAAAGATTTACGGAAAAAGTAAAATACAACTGTCTTTCCTGTGTTCTCTATAACCTGCCACTTTCATTTCCTTTTTTGCAAGAGTCTCTCCCATGGTCCACCTGGTTCTTTGTGAGCTGTGGTTTGCCTTTACGAGACCCTCAGGAACAGGGATGATGGATGCACACATTTACTGAACATTTTTCTGCCCTCTGTGCTAGGATCAAGACTATGTTCAGTTGGGAAGGCAGACAATGTCAGTAAGTCCCATTGGAATGCATAAGTTTCTAGTTGCATACAACCAAGAAGAAGACTGGGGAGAAACAAAAGAAGAAAAAAAATGAGGAGTGAAGGGAGAAGGTGAAGTCAGAGAAAAAGTTGGAATGGGAGGTAGAAGAATCAGAAGTGATTCTTCCAATTCAACAGGTAAGTAAATGTAATAGAATTACTGTCTTTCTGCAATCTTATAAAATTTATAAGATTAACAAACAAAATAATACAAAGAGCCAGTAGGCCAGCATTCTCTGCAAACACTTAGGCAACTAAGGAAATTATTTAGTTACTCTATCTTGCATAAATAAATAATCAACTGCCATTTATTCATAGTTCATCTGAATGAGGAAGTTCAAAGTACTGTCCCCCTTCAAATTGAAAAATAATAATTTGAGTTTACAAGAGAGATCCTGAAGCTATGAACATTTCAAAATGACTTTTGAATCAACACATTTTAAATAATTAATTTATGTATCAATATGCATTATTAAATGATTTTGGTGCTGAAATGATTTTGGTGCTGAAAGCATTTTGGCATATTCTAATTCTTTAAGACATATATTTGTTCTAGTGCAAAATCAACATACAATCAAAGGCCAATTTGGAATCTAAGTATTACCCCAAATATATTACATGAAAGACTAGCCTCAGATACTTTGAAGAAATTAGTAACACTTACTTTTCCAGTCAGGTCTGCCTATATAACCCTTCGGAAATTGTTGCTGAGATATTCAATTTGTATGTAATATGAAACAGCCAATAAATTTTAATTAAGAGAATATTAACAGTAATGAAACTGATATCTCATTCCTTATCCTATGTATCCTGGATAAATTAGCATTTATACATGGAATCTGATATCATTGATGTGGACACTTGTTATCACTTAAAATAAAGGTTCTAATAGATTTAAAGTGTTTTTTATTAAGGAAAATAATCATTATATAAAAAAGACACCTGAACTTATATATTTATTGCAGCACAATCAACAATGGCAAAAATACGGAATCAACCTACGTGTCCATCAATGGAGGACTGGAGATATATATTTTTTATATATATATATATATAATATATATCCCACTATATATTTTATATATATATATAATATATATCCCACTATATATTTTATATATATATATAATATATATCCCACTATATATTATATATATATAATATATATCCCACTATATATTATATATATATAATATATATCCCACTATATATTTTATATATATATCCCACTATATATATATATATCCCACTATATATATATATCCCACTATATATATATATCGCTATATATATATGACACATATATATATCCCACTATATATATATATATCCCACCATATATATACATATATAGATATAGATATAGATATATCCCACTGTATATATATATATCCTACCATATATATATATATGTGGTGGGATACTGGCCAGTCATAACAGAGAGTGAAATCATGTCTTTTGCAGCAACATGGATGGAATTGGAGGACATTTTCCTAAGTAAAATAACACAGAAACAAAGTCAAATACTGCATGTTCTCACTTGTAAGTGGGGGCTAAATACTAGGCACACATGGACATACAGAGTGGAATATGGACATTGGACACTACAAAAGGTGGGAGGGGTGAGGGCTGAAAAATCACCTGTTGGGTATGATGTTCACTATTCAGGTGATGGGTACACTAAAAGCCTAGATTTAATCACTATGCAGTATATATACATAAGACATCTGCATTTGTACTCCATAAAGATATTTTTTAAGGCCAACAGAGTTTGTTTACTGCTTGTGTTTCATGACATTTAGTTTTTTTGAAACATATGTTTTATTTAAAACTGAGATGAAAGTGTCTGCGATTCAAATGCATCACAGCCTGTCCCATTTAGATAAATTTTCAGGAGAAATGCAAGCCCCTGGGGAAAATATCTCTGCTCAGGGTCAAATGGATCCTACCTCCTTTTTTAAATGCCTGCATTGCCATTGGTAACTCATACTACACATTTTAAGATTTGCAAAGGGCAGGACAGTGAGCCCTATGATGACATTTATTTTTTAATTCAAAGTATTTTGCACTGCATTTTTAAAAATTGCATATATTGTGTTGGATTAAAATAAGATGTTTGCATTGTATTGCATAATAGAAGAAGTATTTTAAGACCAATTAATTCTTAGCCACTTTTTAAAAAATTTTTTGTGGTTCAGATAGACCTCATGGTACTTTGAAATGAAAACAATCTCTCTCTGCAACTCTCAGGAGCTAGGTGAAAGATACTCAAATTATGAAGATGCTAGAGCCCTGGGGTGCAGAGAGTCCATGTTTAGTATATCTGTCAATGAGTTCATGTTGCCATATATTAAGTGGTGTTAATTAATCTTAATATCACTATACCAAGAGTAATTGCAGGATTTGATGGGTGAAGAAAGACCACTGCTTGATTTAAGCAGAGAGGGGGTAGGTGGTAAGTCTTACTTTGGACCTTTCTTGATCATAAGAATTGACCTGAAGTTTGCCTAGAGGTTTTAGAAAATAAATATTTGCCCAAGAAACCGTTCCTTAACATAGTTTCATTTCAGTGAGTAGGGACCAAAAGAATACTATAATATGCACATTTTGAATACTAATTTTATTATACTTTTCTGATATCCCCTCTAGGAGAAGTCATGGAAAGCGACAGCACTCAGGACTTACATCTCTTCCAATGAGGTCCTCCTGATTTTCCACAATTCCCCAGGGGGCAATACCTATGGTGCATATCTTTCCTCGAGACTTAGATGCATGATCCTTCAAGGCGTCTCCAACATGACGAATAACACCTAAAAAAAAAAAAAGAGAGAGAGAGAAGCATTGATTTTGTCTTTTAAAGCAAATACCTTTCCATCATTCTAAAGAAAACTGTGGTAATGGTTTCTCCCCAGGTTAAATAAATTGAATATAAAATTTTGACACATTTCTATACAAACCACTTGTATTTAGGAGGAAACATAAACTCATGGCTGTAATGCCAGATGCATTGGCTGGATTTGTATATGAATTCTAGCATTGCCTTTCTTACTCCAATTTATATGAAAAAACAAAAAGCATCCAATGTCTATAAAAATAATAAATACAATTTTTTAAACTAGAAACTCTTTTTCTTATAAGCATAATAATTTGTTAGTATGATTAGGAACCAACAGCTTGACTGTGTCATGTTAAAAGCACCATGTATAATGGTATGTTAAATCTACACCACAGTCTGTATATGAGTTAAATTCATTCAAAGACATGAGCTATTTAGTTTGAGATTTTGTTAACCTTTATGAGAACCTACTCGTAAAGACAATGTTGGATTATTCTGTGGAAAATTTATGTTAAAATATATAGACACACCTTTTAATCTTCATCATTCTAATTATTTTCCTCTTCTGTTAAAATGACCTCCCCCATCATAGTTAAGGGTGAGAAAATTCAGTTTACAAGATGTTAGGCAGCATAACTCTTACCTTTTTAAAAACCATTTAAAGAAGACGCAATTTCTAATTCTCTTAACCTCCCTCTCAAATGATCATTTTTATAGGAAGATGTATAAGATATATCCTCTAAGAAAAGATGTTTCTGCTTATCAAAATTCCACCCATTTCTCCAGAAAAATTTATACCTAGTGCCATTTCCTATATGAATGTTGAGTTGGATTTGATTTCTTCTCCATTTGAACATATTGCAGTTTGTCAATTTTGAATAGCTCAGTATGTCACTTAACATGTTCTGCAGTGATTCATAATTATATGTGAAGATGTCTCTTCTAACAGTAAAACTGTTTGAGAGGGAAGTTGGAGGATCAGTGCCTTATTCATCTTCCTACACCTCAGGGGCTAGCCTAGAGGAAGGGCTCAGACACTGTGCACTAAACTAACTAAACACATGAAACACGCCAGGCAATTTAATCATGGGAAAAGACATGTGTATTTAAGTAACTCAATACTGAAATATTCATAAAATGAAACAGAAAGAATCATTGTTTAAAAAGCAAATAACAAAACGGTGTAAATGGCCATTAATCATGTTGAGCTATTCAAGAGTGTTGGAAAGAATATCATTTTCACTTATTATCTTATCTATGAATCTTCTGAGTGAGAGAACTGGTAAAACAAACAAACAAACAAACAAACAAACAAAAAACAGACCAGAACCAAAAAACAACAAAACAAAACTCCCCAAAATAAGGCTGTGAATATTGATATTAAATTGTTTCCAATTGTTCCCAATACAAAACTCCTTTCAGGGCCAGCCCTGGACAAGAAGTTTAACTTTATGGTATGCTCATCTGTCTGCACAATTCTATCAATACCTCTTACCTAACTTTAACATTTTATCGTTAAGAACCTCACTTTGGGTATTGGATTGAACACTAAGCCTGGAGTGAGGCAGAGATGAACTCTTGGGTTTGTAGCATGTAGGCTATAAATTCTTCTTTTGATATTGAATGCATTTTATAAAAGAATAAAAACAATAAACAATATTCCAAGTTCTTAGAAATAGAGCATTGGTAAGACTTTCTTTTGAACCTGTAGAACCCTTTGAGTTGGTCTCTATGTGACAGGAATGCAATAGACAATAACCACAAGCCAATGAGGACTGCTTAGTTGAGAGGGAAACGTGGAGCCCAAAACCTGAACAGTCATTGAAAGAAAAATTGCTCTGTAGATATTTGATTACTCAGGATAAGGAGTAAAGAGCTAAGCAGGTCATTCTAAGATCATGTCAGTGTATGGGCTGAGTCAGAATTTCACATAACAACATTGAACATGAGCAGTCTGCAGACTTCATTGCTGAAATATCTTTACGTAGCTGTGTGCAGAATGTTCACAAATTCTAGGTATTTAAGAGAATTCTCAGTGTAGGTCTTAAACAGCATCCAAACTACAAATGTAAAATTAAACAACATTAAGATAACGTGTTATTTTTATTTTTTGAGACAGAGTTTTGCTCTTGTTGCCCAGGCTGGAGTGTGGTGGCATGATCTTGGCTCACTGCAACTTCCACCTCCTAGGTTCAAGCAATTCTCCTGGTTCAGCCTCCTGAGTAGCTGGGACTAAAGGTGTCCACCACCGCACCGGGCTAATTTTTGCATTCTTAGTAGAGACAGGGTTTCACCATGTTGGCCATGCTGGTCTCGAACTCCTGACCTCAGGTGATCCCCCTGCCTTGGCCTCCCAAAGAGCTGGGATTACAGGCATGAGCCACCACACCTGGCCCGAGATAACATGTTATTTAAAACTAACTGGTCCAGAGTTATGTTTAGAATATTCCATTAACTACGAATGTATCCACATGTACAGATTTGGGGCTTGTCATAAGTTTGCCTAACTTATTGCAACATTACCTCTGCATTTCCAATTGGAACTTCAAACTTCAGGCTGGGGAAGTATGCCAAAAACATTTACAGGCATCCATTCCATTATCTGGTGCACATTAAAAATGTTCTGTAAATAAGCACTTAACTAGAGGTGGGCCAGTAAGAACTGATTTGAGAATGCATCTATATCACAATATAGATGGCAGGAAGGAAAACTTCTTTGGAATTCAGAGTGAGATGTGTCTTCTGTTGGCACAGTGAGGAGTTAATAAAATATTTTAAACAATAAACACGTAATGCCCTAGACTTCGCCTTTATGTCCCAGATGGAAACGTCATTTTGCAAAAATTAAAGCTATTTGGTACCAAACTTGAAATTGTGTAAAGGACAGAGGTAGGGCTTCCAATTTAAAGCAGAAGTCATTCCTTAAAGAATTATTGGCAATTTGAGCTGTTTAAAAATATCCTGTGAAATTCCATTAGTCATGTTTATGAATTCTGTATAGTCAACTATTAAATATCCCAACCCGTTTCTTATGTTTCAGTAATTCTTCTTGGTTAAGAAATAACTTTACAGTTCTCATTTAGATAAAGGAGGGAGCGATAACCAGCAACTATGGACCCATGGGTAGGGATGAAGTGGCATGATATAGAGATAATTAACCTTAGCAGAAAATTACATCAGGCATGACATTCCCATGGCCTATGTTGACTTTCTCTGTTCCACTTGCAATTACCTGTGTTAACCCCTCCAGTGAATATCCACGCTCCAGTTGTCATAGCTGCTTTGATGAGCCCTTTCCCAAAGACTTGCTTGAGTTTTGGCTGGAGTTCAAAGTTCTGCAGGCCCCCATGGACAGAGATGAGAAGCTTGGGAAGCTCCAACTGCCATTCCTTGGTCATCAGGTGTAAGAGGAGATCAGGTTTTGTATCAAAAGATACTCGCACATACTGGAAGAAGAAACGACATCAATTAGGGAGACAAGGCAGGACTGGCTGAGGCTGGTTATCTTTACTGATTGCAATTATATGTGTAGTTATGTGACAAAAATGCCTCATATAAAATCAGATTTTTTGAAAAGGGGTGATCACTTGCTTTATCAAAAGAGCCTTCATTAGACAGAGTTCGTACTTTTAAAGGCTTTCTTGAAATTATAATTCATTTTGAAATTATTAGATTCTCTAAAATGCTGTGCAAGCATAACTTTTCCCAGACCGAGTTCTTCGCTCAAAGGAAATCATGTTTATATTTCACCACCCTTTGCATGTGTACAACAGTTCAAATGTTTCTAATATTTTTCATATCTCTTTATATTAACTAGATGCACATATTATTATTTCTGTGACCCTATTATTTTAAGAGGATATGAAAGATTCTACAATTGTACATAATGTAATGAGAATTTTAAAATAACGTAATAGTGAATTACATTTATTTATAGCTATAACAACTGCATACCAAATGTAGTGTTTCTGTATCTTTTAAAGAAGACAAGTAACAAAAGGCAGGACAACTATTCTTGAAGAATAGTTGAAAATTTGGGTGTATAGCAAATATCAAGGTGTTACCAGATGCAACTGGAAATAAAGTTATAATAAGTCTATATAAATGAAATACTATAAATACATGCAGTAATAAATATGTATATAACCATATATATAGATACTCATTTAAGTCTCAATGTAATTATGTAAAAACTTCAATTTCTAGCTGGAAACAACTGAAAAACTGGGCAAATATAGAAAGTCCTTTGAAATAGGTTTCTGAGCTGGCATGAAAAAAAGAATTATTGAGACTCCTAAACAAAGAAGCAGTTTAGAACCTCAGGAGATTAGGGAGTACCAAAGCAGGATTTGACCCTGAGTGTCTTTCCTAAACCCTGGAAGACCTAGAGCATCTGATTTAATGGTTGCATGCAGTGGGGAACTGAGTGATTTTATGGAAGAATTTAATATGGGATCCTACATAGAGCTGGTATACTTCAAAGGGCTCATCCTTAAGTATAAGAAAGAAAAAAATTAAATAAGTCTGATGTACAGAAGAAAATGGCAAGAAAACTTGCCTACCTCAACCTTGACTCTAGGTGGATGAGGAAAAAATTTCCCCTCTGATTATTTTTAAACACAGTCAGGCCCGCACCCAGGCCTTGTCTGTATTCACATTATCAGTGTGGTTTAAGAATTGCCGAGCAGTGTTTAATGTTAAATAGTTCTGGCTGGACGATGGTTCCAGATAACTGGTAGAAGTAAATGCAGATTCTCTGTGGAAGAATGTGTCATCAATCCATGCCTGAAATAATTCTCATGGGGAAATAAGTATTTCATAGTAAAATCATAAAATAAATTATACAGGAAATAAGGCAGCATGAATGAGAACCAACAGGAAAAACAGGCACCAAAATAAGATCCTCAAAGTCATTGAAATGATCAGATACAGGCTATAAAATAACTGTTAATATGTTAAAAAGCATAAATGAGATGATTGAGTATAAGAGTCAGGAGCAAGAAACTAAAAAATGACATATACATACATATATATATATCTGAAAAGAACCAAACAGAACTTCTAGTAATTAAAATGTAATAATTAAATGAAAATTAAAATGGATAAGTTAAATTAAATATTAGATATAATGATAATAGATCCAGAAGATAAATGAGATGCAGTCAGGAAAACAAAGGATTTGAAAATATGAAAGGAAAATAAAGGAGCTTGGAGGAGATAATCAGAATTATAGATAGAAGTAAAGGAGATGATGGGGAGGAGGCAATATTGGAAGAAATATTGGCTGAGTATTCCTCGGAATTATAGAAAGACACCAATTCTAAGATGCAGAAAGTTCAGTGAATTCTAAGCAGGATAAATGAAAAGAAACCTCACTTACATACACATCACACATAACACCGAAGGGAGGGGAAATTCCTCAGAAGTAGCTGGAAATAAAGACAGATCATGTACAAAGAATAGTCATTAGACTGAAGACCTACTCCTCAACAGCAACAATAGACACCTGAAGCCAAAACCTTCCACGTGTCAAAAGAAATTACCTGTCAGTCTAGAATTCTACATTCAGCAAAACTATCTTTTAAAAATGAGAGCAGATTATAGATATTTTCATACTGCCAAAACTGACAGAGTTTACTTCTAGGCACCTTCACTGAAGGAAGTTGTTTTAGTTGTTGTTTTTGTTTGTTTGTTTTGAGATAGAGTCTTGCACTGTTGCCTGGGCTGGAACACAATGGCATGATCTCGACTTACTGCAACCTCTGCCTCCTGGGTTCAAGCGAGTCTCCTGCCTCAGCCTCCCAAGTAGCTGGGATTACAGATGCCCACCACCAGGCCCAGCTAATTTTTTTTTGTATTTTTATTAGAGACGGGGTTTCATCATCTTGGCTAGGCTGGTCTTGAACTCCCGATCTTGTGATCTGCCTGCCTTGGCCTCTCAAAGTGATGGGATTACAGGCATGAGCCACCACACCCGGCCTGAAGGAAGTTTTAAAATATATATAGGAAGCAGGACTTACGTGATCCAAAATGGATGATCTGGGTTGTAAGGTAGGAAGATAAACTAAGATATTAGTTAATATAAGGTAAATCTTAAAAAGTATTGGGTATATAATATAAAATAACACCTAATTTACAGTGCAAAGTGATAGAACTAAAGCACTGGACAATACAGCATATAAATGAATGGTAACAATTAGAATTATGGCATTCTAAAGCCTATGTTGTGTGGGAAAGAAGGGAAAATTATTAATTCTGGAATTTAAGTATGAATGTTGAAGTTGCATAACCACAAAATGAATATGCCTGCATGTAATCATACAAACATATGCTTTTCGATTTATAAATAAGATTATCCAGGAGATGACAATTTATTGCCATACTTTTGGGTCTGGAAAACCCCATTGTTTCAAAGCCTCAAAAATTGTTTCTCTATTCTTTCGTTAAAGTATATTTGAAATATATTCAGCTGAAACATGAGGCAAAAGCACGCAGAATATGAAAGCAGCTTAATAAAATAAACTACATCACCAAGAGATACCAAAGAGCTAAAGTTTCCCGAACATATATGCCAGAAATCCAAAGTGTTGGCATCCAATACCGTTGTTTCTATATTGATTTATCTGGCAAAAAATGATTCCAGAATACAGAGTAAATGTTGACAATTTTAGCTAAGTACATTATATCACTAGAATTTGACTAGAGTTTGCAATATGAAAAATGGCATCTTTTGTGCACCAACTCTCATGCAGAGGGCAAAAACTTTCAGATATCTATCAACAGAAATTTTCACCAATGTGTACTTTTGTGCCACACAAGGAGCATTCAGGCAGAAGAGGGGGTACTGGAGTATCAGACGCAAACAGAGGAATTTCTTAAGTAAAAGTTTCTGTTAAAAATCTTCATTGAGAGTCTCTTTATAAGAGAAATATTTATAATGAATGCTATAAGATAAAAGAACAAAGAAAAAAATAAATAAATAAATAAATAAAGGGGCAGAAGAATACTTTGGAGGTGTTGGGTAAGTTTATGGCCTTGATTGTGCTGATTTCCCAGGTATGTTCTTACCTCCAAACTCATCAAGCTGCATATACTAATTATGTTCAGCTTGTTGCATGCCAATCATACCTCAGTAAAGTGGTTTAAGATAAAGATGAAAGAATAACATTTTTTCTGTGCCTGTACACTGCTACTTGAGTAGTGTGGTTTAGCGACTTGAATAGTTAAAATTTGGGGGTTCTGCTGAATTGAATTTATTTCATTTTGACTAATTCCAGAACAGGTTATTTAGTAAAATAAAGTAGAACTGGGACTTGCAAGGCTTCCAAACTATGCAAACCAAGAATGCTTTAGTGTGAGACATATTAAGAAATTGCTTTTCAAGTTACTGTTCTCTTATTTATCAACTTTAACGTATCACTTTAAAGAACCCCAATTTAATGTGGACTTATGTTCTCCTAAGGTGAGATATAAATTACACTTTTCTTAAACACAGAAAAGCATCTAAAGTATAAAAATACTCCTAAAATTATTTGCCCCTTGCAAGACTACAGAGTAATTCCTAACATTTCTGAGTTGTTATGATTGTGGCTTTTGGAACCCCAAAATTCTCCATGTAGATCTGCACCTATACATTTCATCTAGCACCACTACACTCCAGCCTGGGCAACAAGAGGGAGACTCTGTCTCCAAAAAAAAAAGAAAAAAAAAATCCCGAAAAACAAGAACAACAAAATAACCAGAATACAAGAACCTTGTATATTTGTTGTGCACCAGGCACATACATGCTGTGAGATCCAGAGCCATAGTTAGTACCTGGGAATAGATATGCATACATTATTAACTCACATAGTGTGAAGGGAGATTACAATTCATACTAAATTAATACGGATATTGTGTAATAATTTCAGCAAGCTTAACTAGCTAAGTGACATATTATGGAGTTCAATTATTCATACTAATTGGTAATAAATAAATGCATTTTTAGGAATAAGCCTCCCTTGATAAATAATTTACTTTAGGACTTCTATAGTTATACATACAATATAACAGTAAGAAATGTAAAGGGTCTACTTATTGATCAGGTGGGCAGCTCACTGGAAAAGACCAATAGAACTACTGAATATGTTGAAATTCCTTTTGAAGCAGCCTAACCCATACAAAGCTGTGTTCATTATCACAGAATGTTTGTTACTCAGCTAGTAAGCAATCAAGAGAGTGAATGAATGAATGACCTAAGAGATCCCCTTGATCCCAGCTCCCCATCTTACAGATGAAGAAAGGGAGACAGTAGGTGAGGTCACGCTACTCGTGGGCTCTCTTCACATTTTTCTCTCTGCTCACAATTACTTTACTAAGAAAAAAAAATTCCGGCCAGGCGCAGTGACTCATGCCTGTAATCCTAGCACTTTGGGAGGCCAAGGCAGGTGGATTACCTGAGGTCAGGAGTTCAAGACCAGCCTGGCCAACATGGTGAAACCCCATCTCTACTAAAAATACAAAAAATTCGCTGGGTGCAGTGGCACGCACCTGTAATCCTAGCTACTTGGGAGGCTGAGGCAGAAGAATCACTTGAACCCGGGAGGTGGAGGTTGCGGTGAGCTGAGATCACGCCACTGCGCCACTGCGCCACTGCACCTCCAGCCTGGGTGACAAGAGCGAGACTCTATCTCCAAAAAAAAAAAAAAAAAAAGAGAGAAAAAAAATCCCGAAAAACAAGAACAACAAAATAACCGGAATACAAGAACCTTGTGTATTTACTGTGTACCAGGCACATGCATGCTGCGTGTTCTACTTTTACCTTCTCACATACTCCTCCCAACAACAGGGATATTGGTTTCCCCCACATTTTACCGACGGGAACAGAAAGAATCCATCATGTTCTCAAGTTCACTATGCTAGTATGGGAGTGCTCACAGCCCAGGTCTGACTCCAGGGCCCTTTCTCTTTACCTCAAAGGTGTAAATGGCTCTGTCTCTCTGTACTTCTCCTTTTCCTTTACCTATGACCAATCAGTCTCCAAATTCTAATGGTCCACTTATCAAAACAGTGCTCTCAACCAGTTCCTTTTCTGTATTTCTTCAGTTGCCATTTTAAGAATGTATTCTTACTAGGATGTCCATTTGAATTACAGCAACAGCCTCCTACTGACTTCTCTATGAGACATCAACAGGCAGATTTCTTTCTCCAATCCCTTTTGGACCGCATTATTTCTCAATTAAAATTCTTCCATCAGATGGAAACTCCCCATTCTTGCCCTCAGCATCCCCTATAACTTGACATAATCTTGCCAATTCTGAGGCTTTCCTCACTTCTCCCTGCATTTGGCCAGTGCTGCTCCCCTCCAAGTCCTAGATAATGCAATCTCTCCCCTTTCATCTACAGAAAGCATTCTCATCTTTCAAAGGCCTTTGTTTCATCCAACATGACTTTTCCTGAGAATGCAAGTTCAGGCTGATGCAATATAACTCTTAATCAAACCCAGTGTGATATATATTTTTTTCCGGTTGTTTTTCCCATGTGTCAATTTTATCTCCCTGTGTTGCAAGAGCTTTGAGGGGAGGGACTGTGTTTGACCTGACCATGTCTTTTTTTCTTTAGTAAGCCTTTCAGCACTGGCTATGAAGTAGTCACTGTCTTGGAAAGAAAACAGAGTTTAGAGATATCTTGGCAATCATGGGACTCTTCAAAAGAATCTGTTCCATTCTTTTGCTTTTCAAATGAGGATACAGAGACCCAGGGAAGGTGAGTGACTGGAATATCAGCGCTAGTTATTCAACAATCCTTTAATTCATTATTGAAGCTACTGTTAACACTGGCGGCTCTAGAGGGGGCTGTGCTTCTCTAATTTTAATGTGCACAGAACTTACCTGGGGACCTTGTCAAAAATATAGGCTCTGATTCAATACATCTGGGGTAGGGCTTGGGCCTCTGCATTTCTAACCAGCTCCCCAGGTACCACATGAGCAGCAAGAATGATAACTTTTCCCCAGACCAAATATCCCAAATGATGTGTTTTGTGTTTTTTATTTGGTCAAAGAAAGAGCTCTCAGTATTTTACATGGAAATCCAAAGGAAGATTTAGGAAGTACTGGAAGAATTAGTAAGGCCACAATAAATAAGAAAATGCAGCAATTGACAAGCTACTCAAAGTATCCTCAATTAACTAACCTCTTTTGACCAGTACTAATTCTTACACAAAGGAACATTTGGTTAACTGTAGAACACACCTAATTATCTAGAATCATGCAAGTAGCACAAACAACGGGTGGCTCTGGCCCTTGGATGTTGCCCGTTATTTGTGACTTATTGTGTCCTTCTCTTGAAGAATAAAAGGCAAGATATAAATAAAGCATATAAGTGAATTAATTTGCTACTTTTTTCATTTTCGGTTGTCACCATTTAGCAACACAGGTACATGGTTTTGTAGATAAGAGGATAATTAAAACCAAGGGATAAAACACTTTGAGATTATCTGAGGATTTTCATTTTCAAATGATATTCCTCTGCTCATAAACATCAGTTCCTTTTGTAAGCTCTCCAGGTGCTTCAACACAGCAGTTCACTCATGTGCCGAGTCAGCAGCTCCACGCTCATAAATGGACGTGCCCAGAGCAATTAATCAATTCCTATTAAGTAGTCAATATGATTTGAAATTAGGAGCTATTTTGGTTGTCAAGATCAGCAATTTTGACTGTCACTTGTGAGTCTATTAATTGCAAAGGGCTCACCTTACAAATAACAAGAAGTCTTCCTAATGAGCATGCTCAGTTTTGTCCCCTGAGCATTACTCTGATGTGGTGCTCCCATTTAGAGATTTTTCAGACATAAGTAGCATGACACTTGAGTGTCAGATAGTGGCATTGCAAGTCCTTTGGCAATTTGAGCATCCTCTGTTGTTAAACAGGGGTGATCCTGACGACCTCACAGGACACTGTGTGGATTAAATTGTGGCACATACCAGGTATGGCGGAAAAACCAATAAATGCAAATTGAATGAAAGTCACTTTCACTTTATATATGACTTCTGGGTATAACAGGTCCAAGTAACTTGTCTTTAGCTCTTTAGTATGCCTTTCAAAATAACTTTTTGTTTTTCACCTCGGAGTTATCTGGGGAGTGACTGGTGCAGATGTTTATCTTTCTAAAAGCACCTGTTTGGGCTACCCAATCCTTTCTTTATCCATGGCCTTTAGTTCCCCAATTTATCATTTCGAGAGATAAACTGGGCTCAAATAAGTTACTCATGGCTGGAATTATGTATCTCTTCTCTTTCTGTCATTAGCATCACTGCCTGGCAGCAGGAAGGCCCTGTGATGTGCTAATGACAATCAGAATAACATCTCAAGAATGTTCTGTATGAACTAGAGGCTAGTTCTAGTTGAAATTGTACTTTTTGATCTATTCTTAGTTACCTTGGAGGCCAGTACATCAGCATGATTTTCATGAGAAAATGTATTTTGAGTTCCAAACAACAAATTTAGACATGACATTCTGTGAGACTATAAATAGAAAACTAGAGATTTTCTTTCATTCAAATGGCAGAGGGCTTCAGTAACTAAAACTCTCAAGTTTTTGCTCTGCCTGGTGCTAAAGGTCTTTTTGCTTAGCAGGTGACTTATTGCATTTTTTACTAAAGCCACTCTGACTGCTTCATGATTAGAAATGTTACTAATTGCCTATCAAAGCAGAACTCAACTTTATCATGGCTTCACTCTGCACTGATTTGGCGTCACAAACAAGACAGTCCTTTCCCCTTCATCAAACCCACAGTAGGCAAAGGCTGGTTGGTGGGTGGGGCAGCAGCCACACTGCATAGAACAGACGGGCTGTTTCATTAAGAAAAAATAATAACAATCTTCCTTTGGCATTCTCAATTTGAGTTTTGGCAGAGCAATCTGCCTTTGAAAATTCATCAGTCACCTCTTTAGGGCTAAATTTTAACCCAAGTAAATTTGCCCAGCTGTTTCAATGAAAATGTAAAGGAACTGCAGAACAATGAATCTGGCTACTCTCTTGGAAATATTAAATGACAGGTGCACCTCCTACTGTAAGGCCATCTTTAATTCTTGGAAGTGATCACCTGGTTTTTGTTACGTAGTGTTCTGAAAAATGGAACTATCATTGCTAAATCTATTCTAACAATATTTTTAATGCCTTTCTTCCAAGCCTCTAGTGGAAAATCTGCCCCATTTTCCTTTCTGTTTGAGAAATGTAACAAGCACCATTTCATTTCCTAACTCTTTGTAGGTACCTTTAAAATGGGCACTTGTAATTAAAGCTGTGGCTGAACAGAATGTGTCGCTTGAGACTGCTAAGGCAATTTTGCTAATAACAGCTTTCCAAGTCCATGGGGCCTTGTGCTTTGCAGCAAGAGTTTAATGCTTATGATGGTTTAATAGATAAAAAATATCCTTAGAAAATATTTAGAATCACATTAACTGTCATCAAATCCCTAGTTTGATGACCCACTAAACTCTGGAATTGGAGGTGTTATTGTAATTTATTCCATATTGTTTTTGCAATGTCTCAATGTGAGATACCAGGTGCTTACAGGGGATGGATGCTGACAAGCCACAACTCAAGGTTTAGAAATAATATAAAACTCCAGTAAGCATATGAACTAGTCATGGGAGGTAGTGTACGACTTTTCTGCCAGAATTATTTAGCATAACGTTTTCCAGATGCAAAGTAGGATGGTTTCTTGGATGAGAATTGGTTCTTCCTTCTCTATAGATCTATGATTAGGATCAGAAATATAACTGAAAAATTCTAGTTTTATTCTCAGTTTCAGAAAAACCTTCCAAAGGTACTGCCAGTTCACTGGTCTTGAGATTACAAGGTAGAAACTGAAAATCAATGGAACAATTACAAAACCTCTCAAAACCCTACCGTGTATGTAATGCTGCTTGGTTAGCCACAGCCTATTGATTAGCTATTTTGTTTTGCGAAGGGGGACTCATTTAATTTCCTACTTGGTGTGTGCCAATCAGTGATGATTCCCAGATAAAATTTGCATATTGCAAAGATAGACAATTTTTAAAATCTCAAATTCAATCCTAAAGGATATTAAGAGCATAAGCTTGTAGATGTCATGCTGCCGACAGCCTCCCCCTGACTGTTATCTCCCCCTTAAATCCCCACATTCCCTTTCACCTCACACCCACAACGCCCAGAGAATAAGGCTTTCATCCTCTGGCAGGCTCTATAGTTACAGCTTTAAGTGTGAAAATGAGGGCTAGAAATAATTATCTAAATCATACGAAGATTATAATAAGGGGCTCAACCTAATTTAATAGGGAGCGTAAATAGCAAGGGAAAACCTAAAGAGAATTATGTGGGTGACTTGAGAGGTTTAAATACAAGTCCTTAATTAGGTTACACTTATTTACCTGGCCCACAAGTCAGCTCAGCATTAATTGGAAGAGACGATTAGTAAGAAAATAAGATTCTGTCTGTAATCAAGTCCAACACTGCTTCCTTTCCTAAATAATGTAAGGCATGAGCCCCAGATGTAGAAGAGTCTTTGAGAAATGATACTATGTTGGCTGATGGGTCCATCTTCTTGTGGCTCTGTAAAGGGTCCTAGAAAGTTACCTGGATTCCATTTCAGTAAAATAATGCCTAAACCAGAGCTTTTGCCTCTTATTATCTTCTCCCTTTGGCTCTATGTTTTGACCTTTATGGGGCATCTGAGTGAACTGCAGGGTCTTCTGGTTGTTCGGGAATAGCTTTCTGGGGCTTGCAGTTTGGTAGGATGTGGCTTGGTACTTAACAGGAAGTCAGAATCCTTCAGTTCTGTCAGCTTTGAACGTCTTCTTCCTGTGTCACAATTTTTCTCTGTCAAGTGCTGGTTCCACTGTGATTTTATGGGGGCTTGTCAAGCCTGGGAATGGAGGACTGAACACTACAAAGTACTCGAAAAGGCACAGAAAATGGTTCTGTGAACTTAGGATGTAAGTTTATGAAGACCCCTTCCTGCTCACAGCTTTTGAGTTTCATCAACCTCATTAAACAATAGTGACTTTATAATTCTAAATTGATGTTTCCTTATCAATAGCTAGAAACATAATAATTAGCTTCCTTTCAATTACCCACATATATATTTCCCAACAAAACATCTAATATAGCCTGTGCTAGGTGTATACAACAGAGAAGAAACAGAACTGACAGGAGTCCTGAGGAGGCTGGGTTCAAGAACTATGTTGTTAAATAACTGTGTAACTTTGGAAAAATAATTTAACTTCTCTAGGCTCAGATTAGTCAGTGTTTTTTAAGCCGGACTGAACAGTAGAACAACCTGAGTAATTTTTTAAAAACTCTGGATGCCCAGGGTCTATGCCAGACCAATGAATGAGACTCTTTTGGAAGTAAACCTTGGACATAGGTATCAGTGTTCTTGTCTCAGAAGTTTGCAAGTTGTGAATCGCTGCACCCAATCTCTCAAGTGTCCTTGGTGGCTTAAGCTCTGTGACACATTGCTGTACTGCCTGCATGATAAAACAGACACACAGAGTGCTCCTGAGCAGAGATGTGGCTCCCATGGCCTGCAACATTGTAATAATGATTATGATTCTCTTTTTCTCCAACTTTATCCTCTACCCAGACTACTGCACAGTGTCTCATATTATGTCCAGACCACATTGGCAACACAAGGGCTTCAACTTGGCTTCAAAAGTTAGTAAAAATCAATCTTCCTCTAGAGTTTTTTGACCACTTTGTGAAAAATAATTTCAACTTTCAAGTATTCTTGTTAGAGGCAGGGGACTGAAGGCATATTAAATCAGTTGGCCAATCTGATTAAATCTTAGTGAAAAATTAACCATGCCTTCCCCATGCAAAGACTGGCACTCTTTAACAGATGGTTGTTGCTGATTTTCCCTTTCTACAAACTGTGTGCCAGTTTTTTTGAGAGGATAAGAGGTAAAGAAGGAACAGGTTGGCACAAAACAATTATCCTGCCAGATAAAATGAGACCTCCGACCTGTGGACAACTCCACCCCTTTGTCTAGACAGAAGAAGCAGAATAATTGAAGGACAAGTTTTCAAAGTGGACAAAATGCTTATTTATGTCTGGATGAAGAGCTGGAACTTCCACTTGTTAACTATTCGGTAGTAATAAGAAGGTAAATTGGTTCTCATTTGGCTGATTAGACTCAGAAAGAAAGAAAGGTTTACTCTCGTAGGGACAGCTCTGAGGCCATCTAGGGCAGCCATAACCTCCGAGACCTAGCCTCAGAGCCAGCTTTGTGGGCGTGGGACCAATATAGTCACACTATTCAGAAGGCCAGTGCTTAGGGTCCATTGCTGTACACTTGCTATCTTAAAATTCTTAATAATTTTATCCTTGAATTTGTGTTTAGCAAATGAAGTCCAATGGGACAGTGGAGTGTTGAAGCTTCAGTTCACAGGTGGTCCCTGGTCCTACCTCCTTGCTGCCTCTCCAGGATGGGGAAGGTCAGGGGTGGGTATGTGCCTCGCAGCATTTCAGGGTAATGAAAAGGGAGCAGCCTTCTCTGTCTTGGGCTGGCAAAACCATGCTGTGTTTCATGGATGACTTGGCAGAAGTTCACCTGCCTTAGATACCAGCCATGTCCCAGTGTAAATGTGGCAATCCCATGGCAGGGGTCACCCATCCACTGAGAGTTGGGGCTGCCAGCCATCGGAAGGGAGGATTGATTTCTCTGTCCCTGCAAGGACCCTACATTTTCATTTTGTACTGCGTTCCACAAAGTATATAGCTGACCTTGTCTAACCTGATCACCAACAGACAACTCTGAGTTCCATAGAGCCATGTGGGGCCTCAGGAGGGCTGTCAAATCAGTGTCTATATGTGTCCCCTCCGTGGAGCACAGTGGAAGATCTATCTGCTTCTTCGAGTCTTTCTTTCCACTGTGAAATACTGTAATATACATACAGTATATATTTGCTCTGCGATATTAGTTAACTAGTTAACTATTAAGGGCTGCAGTAGGTTACTCTGTCATGTAGGAATAACAATACTACTGTTATAAACATAAAACAAGGTATCATAGTTAAGTATTTGGCACAGTACCAGGGATGTAGATGTTCCATAAATTTTAGTTGCTATTATTATTGTGGTTATCATTACTTGCTATAGATTCTGAAAGCAATTGCACAAGTATTTTAATACTATTTAATTGCACAAGTATTTTAATACTATGAAGGACACACATTTTAATAAACTCGTTTGGAGTCTCAGTCTCCAGAGTCCTTAGGGTCTGCCAAATGCATTACAATTTTCCAGGAAAAGAAAAAATAATCACAAAAAGGAAAGTCATATACTGAGAAGGGATCTTGGTTTTGTCCCCCGTAATAGCACACCCATGGCAGCTGTTCAATTGTTGAGGTGTAACAGTGTCTCACTTACTGTTTTGCCGGAGTGAGTGGATACAGGAGGTTGACTGAAAGTGGAAATCTAAGTATGTGATGTGGTGATCCACAGACCACAGATCTCTGTCAGTGTTGGGCTGGTGTCCTGGACCCACCCTCCTGCCAGTGCCTGTCACCAATGCCATTCACTGGAACAGAGTTGATTGCGGACTTATGCAGCCTGGCACCCCTATGGAAATATTCTAACACATCTTTGGACTCCTGGGAAGTAAAGGAAGCTGTTTCACTACTCTGTCTTTGTTACTTTTATAAGTAGCTATTATTTTCATAAACATCTTGAGCACTAGCTGTATACCAGGTACTTTTAATTTTCTCTCTAATCTTCATAAACATCAAATAAGGCAACTATGCCTGCTTTATAGATAAGAAAACTTGAGGCTCAGCTAAGTTAAATGGTTTAATCAAGACTTTCTAGTTAAACAGTGAGAGAGTGAAGGCTGAGATCCAGTTCTGTCTGACTTCAAGATCATGCATCTTAATCGCAAAGCCTCTCTTTCCGGTACAGTAAGTTAGCTCTTTGTAGGAAGAATACCAATAGCAAATAGTTGCTCAACTTTAACACGAGACAAGATTCTAAGTGCTTAACATGAATTGACTCATTTAATTCTAGAGACAGCCATATGAAGGAGGAATTACTATCCTCATTTTACAAGTGAGGAAACTGAGGCAGTAGGAAGCTAAGTAAACTGTCTCATAGCCCATTAATGACAGTCAGGCTGTAAATAAAATGCAGTGTGCCTTCAGATGCTGTGGTCAACCAGCAGGCTAAAGGGTGAGAACTTCTGGAATAATTTTAAAACATTAACTGAAAAAGTGTAATTTGGCTTTCTAAAATAATATATAAGATATGTGCATCCAAATGAGTGTCTTTCAAAGTATTTAGTCAAAATGTTTTTGCAATTTATTTCAGAGACTGAAGCAAATAATAGTGATGATAGTATTAATAATATTAATAGCAGCTAGATTAATTTTATATCTATTGTGTGCTCAGCACTGTGCCAAATGCTTTACATAAGTCATCCCATTTAATGCTTATGACAGTAATACTAATCATTTATACAACAGAATACAATTACTGAGGCTCAGAAAATTTAAGTAATTTTCTCCATGTCATAGCATTATATGATGGTTCTGGGTTAAACTTGTATTATCTAAATCCACAATCTACATTCTTCGCTTCTAACCTCCTAATACTAATACTTCACTACTAACACTCCATTTTTAAAAGATATTTTTTAATGGTAGAAAACTTTATCTTCGTAGAATAGACTGGACTTGTAAAAAATAGTAGAAGTTACTTGTGACTAAGCTCTAGGTTTTATGAATTTCAGGTACTTCTGATTCATTTTCCATTAAAACTATCATTTGATGAAAATACAGACTGCTTTTCTCTTGTAATCTACAAATTGTCGGGAATCACTCCCCAAAAGACAGATGAGTGCACATTTGGACAATGGCAGCATCATGGTCATCAGAGTCTCCTAAGGTGACAACTTTGAGGGATGCTCTCACTTACAAGCCTATTCGTGCTCCATATCTGACACTAACTCTTAACAGTGGAAATGATGACCAGAGGCTTATCATATGCCTACTGGGCTAATGACATGAGGCTGGCAGGCAGTATTCAAGCATCCTGTGAAGGCACTGGGTGTACCACTCTACAATGATTATTGCCCAGCGAGCCACATCCTCATTTACAGCACTTTTCTTACAGGGACAACTTGCATGACTTTTAACACGTGGTTTCAGAGAATCTACATTGTATGTGGGTCAATCCCGTACTGTGAACAGTGACTGTACTAAATTGGGGACAGTTAATAATCTTGTGTGGGCAAATGCATCTCTTAAGTGAGTAAGGAAGTTGACAGATTTCCATTTCCCTTAGTTTTGCATAGGCCAAGACTAATTAACTCATTCTTTGTTTTCCCAAGCCTTGCTGGAGGTTGCAAATAGCACATTTTTCTTTCTAAAATATCGTTCAGCAATGGTTTCAATTTAATATATATACAGCTCAGAATTATATTTCATAGAAAAGAAGTGTTAAAATAGCTGAGTCAGCCATTCTTGGTAAAGAAATTACTGCAGTGGCGGGGGTGGGGGACAGGGAAAGGGGAAGAGGAGAGAGACAGGGAAGGGAGAGGTAAGAAAAGAGAAGAAAGAGGTGGCTTTATTGCACAGTTTTAGACTGCCATTCATGTGAGGTGACTTCCCTTGTGGTCTGTAGTATGCTTCTTTAAGCAAAATTTCTTCTCCAGACTCAAAAAACTCCATGACACACCTAAGAACAGCCATCTCCTGCTCCACCCTCAGCTAGTTTTCTCTCTTATAACAGTTAGAAGCAAGCTTGTTGGACAATAGCATCTAGAATTTTCATAACACATGCTAGACAAATTCTGTCAGCTAACTAGGAAGTGGCCCATGATGAAAGGTGAAATTTAAAAGCAACAACTCTTAGAAGTAACATTTGCATATTTCCTAAAGTCTCTCCAACTCAAAAAATGCTTTTTATGTGGAATCTTCTAATGAGAACATTATTGAGTACAGATGCTTGGAGAAAAAGCACTTAATTTCAATGGCAATATTTCTCTTAGAACAAGGAAAGAAATAGGTGGAGTTAATCATTTCTACTTTGAATTAAGAGAAATGCTAGTTACCAACAAAATAAAACAGAAGTCTAAAGGCAACACATTCTCACCAAAGGGGTAAAAAAAGGAGTTAGAAAAATATGTCTTAATGGATGAGACCCAGAAAATGACATAATAAACAGTGAATAACTATAGAAAGCTATTTTAAAATGATTAATAATAAGAGTCACTGTGTCTGTAATTATTTAAAAGTCACTAATTACTTTAAAAATCCCAGGAGGAAAGTTTTTTTTTCCCCGTTTTATAGAAGAAGGGTTGAGACCCACAGGGGCAGGGGACTCAGAGCAGGTCACCTCATCAGACAGTGGCAGAGTGGAGATTAGGCCCAAAGACTACATTTCATGCTCTTAACCACCCCTTTGCAGGACTTCAGACTTGAGATAGCATTTGGGAGCAACTGAATGGCTTTCTGATTACCATGGCTTTGTTGGAATGGCCGCCTCCTTGGAACTCAATGGTCCCAAAAGCATCCGTAGGGCTGAGTTGAGTGTGTTTGCTGATGGACCACTTTTCGGACTGGATGTCATTTCGGGAGAGGCGACTTTCATTTTTCTCATTCTGAAGCACAGAGATACTGGGGGTGAGGCCAACATGCTGGCCTATCAGACGCCCACAGCAACACCTACAACAGAAGAGGTTAAAGTGAACCCCTGGTATTAGTCACTATTGGGATACACACTTAAGGCAACCAGCTGGAGAAATCTACAGTCTGTGCCGACACCTGTCCGTCAATTCTCAGGAAGAATTCTACCATGTGGCTATATCAGGCATGGGTAAACTCAGGCTTTCCGTGATACACATATCTTTTCTTTTCTCCCCTCTACCCATTTTCCTTTAGCTGTATAAGCTGTAATATGTCTCCTGCCCTTCTCCGTCCACCTCTTTTGTACCTGGCATTTTGTTCAGGATTGGACATCTGCAAACAAAACTTCTCTGGATTTCTCTACTTCTCACTCAGCCCATCTATCAAATCTATCAAAGAATGAAGGTCTCTGAAGAGCTTTGAGGGGGAGAAGTTTAACATGCACATTTAAATGAGGAATCTCACTTATATGTGAGTCACAACTGAACTTGTCTCTTCCCAAGTGACATTTGCTGTCAAATATCCAATTCTGAGAATAAAAATCTGCAGGCTTAAGTGTTCTTGATGAAACAATGAAAAATATTCATGAGATATTTGAAAACTTAAACTTTGCTCTATCATGAAAATGTCCTTCATACATTACTGTTACTACCTTTATGACTATTAGTAATAAGTTACAATACGTAGCTGCCATTTATTAAAAACTAACAATTTAGCATCCATTGTTTAGATGAAATATTGTAGCTTTGAAGGTTAGGTAATTTGTGCAAGGTTACACAGATAGTCTCTAAGACTCTGTAGTCTATATTTTAAACCGATTTGTTAAATTGCCCATTCATAAAGGCATTTCAGACATGTATATGCTACTTTATCCCAAATGCTTCTTATCTTATATATTGTTGATCCTAAGGAAGGTAAGCAGGGTGCTAACAAAGTGCTTAAATGGGAATCTGAAGGTGTACAGTTTAGTTAGGAATCTGCTAGGAGTCTTTTATTTAAGTGTCTTTTTTTTTTTTTCCTATTGCAGAACGCTGGTACAAACTAAGGATTTAGAGGAGGTACTTAAAAGGAAAAACCAATAACCATAACAAAAAACATAATCCACTGTTACATACAGTGATTAATTCCTTCCACAATGGTATATATGTTTTTCTTTATAGACTCTTAGAGTATGAATTGTAGGCATGACATATTATATACATGTATAAATAAGATTGCTTCAAAGATGTCCAGAAACAATATAAAAGATATTTAATTTGACAGTGTTTCCCTTGCAACAGGTCATGATTACTCTTGCAGGTTTTTTGTATAATTACTACTTCATGTTCTCAACATTATAGACGGCAAGATTACCTATGGGGGTCTTTGGTGCTGGGTATGATGTGGACACATTCTCTTTTATAAAATGCTCTTTCTATCCAGGATTTCTGAGCCTGAAAAAGAAAACAAAAACAAAAACAAAAAAAAAAAAAAGGAAAGAAAGAAAGGTGAACATACAAGTGAAATATTTTTAACTAGAAAGCAAAATTTCATAATCATATAAGAGACTAGTATATCACAAATTGAATTGAAATTGTGGTTATTTCACACATAAACACTAAATATAACAAAATTAATCACTCCCCATACCTGCTGATTAGATTATTTAACATCACAATATTGAGAATTAAAGGAACTGACCATAATAAAAAAAGTTAGTGATGGAATCATGTACAAATTCAGAACAGAAAGACAATGCTATTTGCAGAGAAAATAAATTTGGAGGGATAGAATAGCATGTTTGTAACCTTATAGAAAACAAGTATTCAGTAGTGGGAAGAAATGCATCTAGATAAGCATAAGGTTTTCACAGCTGACACTTCCATTAGATTTTCCTTGTAGAAGGAAAGAAAAATGGCAGGAGAATTGCATAACTCAAAAGCCCTAATGTACCACTATGCTTTTTTCTAATTAACAGTGCTAAGTACAGGGAGGTTGGGGGGAGGGAAATAAAAGCATGAGGAAGATAAATGTTTTTATCATAGTCCAAAATTTTACAGGTAATGCCTTTGGAAAAAAGTAAGATAGCACATTTTTTCTTGTGCACCCCACATGCCCTTCAGCAGAGCATATGCAGCTTCTTAGAATGGGCACTGTTGGGTCCATCCACCCAGAAGTCCTGCCACTGAGATTGGGTTCCCACATGGACAAAGGATGTCCCGGAAAACTGTACAATCTCTGTTCCAAAGCAGTTGTCCATCCTGCATCCCTTCATGGTTTTCTTTACCAGCATTTGCAATAGCAGTAGAGTCTTCCATGAAATTCAATGAGCTGCTCAGAAGATTCCTTCTCTAAGCCTTTAAGATGGAAGCTGCTAGAGCAACATTTAATGTTATTTCTACATGGCATCATCTTCTCTCTAATGCAGCATCAGTACTAAATTCATACTCTTATATACAGGGCTAAAGCACAACTGAACTGTTGATTTGACCTGTCTCGATGGCGTTAACTGTTATAAGCCCCCATGTGTTGAACCATAATTAATCTTGACTCTGCCAATGACTCAGATGTCTATCAGCTGTGCTAAATTCTGGTTGGTCCTCAGTACTTCAGTCTTGCACCTCCCTCCTCTCTCACAAGGGAGGTTTAGGCAAGCATGTGGCACCGAAGGCAGTAATTGCCTAATACTCATGACAGTGCACATTTTACAAGAAGCAACATGAGCCATGGTTGAGGGGCACAAAGAAACTGCATCCTGTTTCAGTAATGGGCAATATCAGATGGAATCATTTCTGGGTGTTCATGCATTGTCCACATGAAAAGGAGCACCCACCCTGCCTCAGAGACCCTGAGGTCCAGGTGGGCCTCTGAATTCTCACACCACAAAGGTAACATTTGCAGTTTTGCCTTTCAGCTAAACAAGAAAAATTCCCAATGTCTAGTCTCAAATATTTTTCTTTTCAAACAAGTAGAAAAGGCTAGTGGCTACCTCTTTGTAACAAAAATGAGCTTAGCAGCATAGACAGCCAGTCTTTTTCTTTGTAAAAAGCCTGTTCGCTAAACTATTCATAGGCCATGATTTTTCTCTAGACACTGAATACTTTCATTGATAATATCTCTTGGCAGAAAGAGGGTAAAATGTTCTTCACTGGACATTTGAAACCAACTTTTCCTACGCTTTAGAGAGCAGAAAAAGGAGAATTTACTTTCCTTCTCTTTTTGTGTTCAACTTTGGCCAACATTCAGAAGGCTCTTTTGTGGGGGAGCATCTGGGAATTTTAGAGTGCTGACCAATACTCCCCGAGAAAAAGTGGGACAAGCTTGACCATGGGTAGAGCATGAGGTCTGCATTTAGAAAAAGTGGTGTGAGTGGGACTCTGTGACCTGGAGAAAGTTACATGATTTCTTTGATCCTCAGTTTTCCTCATCTATAAAATGGAGACAACAGCAATACCTGAAACACAGCATTGTTATCATGATTTTGGGGGTACTATGCTTTGCTCCAAGAAGAGAGACCTGTCCAGGGTTGATTCTGGTACTAAAAGTTCAGATGAAGGCTCAGATGAGGGGACTATGAAATTGCTCTAGGAGACTCAACCTAAATTGGTCTCCCTTTGTGCTGGGGATAATAGGAACCCACAAGCCCTGGCTGGCCACTAACAAGATATATAGGAAGCTTATTTAACATTTTGGAACCTCTTCTATGTCACATGGATAATTCCAGCTACTTTGAAGGGTTGTTGGGATAATCAATCCAGACGATTCAGATAAAGCACCTGGCACATGTAGTAGGCGCTCAATAGGTAATAACAATGGCTAACATTCAGTAAGGGTGCATCATGTGCTTGGTCTTGTGCTAAATATATTAATGCATTGTCTCCCTGGATCCCATAAGGACTCTGCGAGGAAAGTACTACTTTTATATCCATTCTTCCAATGAAGAAATTGAGGCAGAGAGATGCAGCAATACATTCTAAAGCCAGGGTTTGAACTTGAACAGTCTGGCTTCAGAGTTCACACTCTTACCCACTCTGCTAAATTGCCATTAAAACATTAGATGTTATTGATATGAAATACCCTTGTTATGGGCAGTAGTATCTGAGCATGCCCAAGAGTATCCTGGCATTTGGACAGAGTTGGCTCCCAGAGACAGGTCTTGGAACCAGTTCATCCTGCATCTTTCCCCTTATCATTCCCCTCTTCTAGTCCCCACATGCGCAGGAATGAATACTCTGCTATGTCTTCTTCCTTTCTCCTTGGGGTAAAGGATGAAGGTAGGACATTAGGAAGACACCAGAATCTGAGAAATGGCTATACAGCAAAGAAATGTAAGCACAAGACTCCTCACTTAAGAATCTGTGCTGCAAAGACAAATGGATGAGACTTTTCAAGGACACCTTCCTTATTTCTCTTGCTCATGGATCCCATTGTTAGCCTGGAAAGCACTGGAAGTTTTAGTCAGATGATGGGTGGTAAGAATTCCTACATATGGATTGCCAGCTAGTTAGCGTTTCAGTAAAAAAGTAATTTAATTTGTGTGTAGCTTTGCTACTTAATTACCTTCTCAAAGGTGAAACGCTACATCATTGTTGGCAAAAAGATTGAGAATCGTTTCTATATCTTATTATTAGCAGATTAATCATCTCCCTTGCAAAGTCACAGAAAATTGGGAGGAAAACAAAAGAGAAACAGAACATTAAGAAATCTTCCCATCATTCATGATTAAATTGGATTTTTTCGTTGAGTAGAAAAGTATAATACACAATAGAAAGAATGCAGGTATAACACATGAATTAGGAATTCTACAAAATATCATGCATAATTACTATTGTGAGCTTCACTTTATCATGCTTTTATTCAGGTCTTTAGTGTGAACATCATATATTAGATTTTTAAATTTATTTTACTGGAGAGGGCATTTTGACGTTTAATCCTGGTTTGTTTCCTAAACAAATTCCTTTTCTTTGTTTGAAGGTTTTGAACTACTCTATATGAAGCTTTATATTTTGCTTCAACATCCAACTCAGTTATCTCAGAATAGTTATGCTCATTGTTAGAAAGCATGAAATAGTTTTGATGTGCTGTGTTTCTAGCTGACCCTTCAATTCTCCTTTAATACAAAACTTTAACAGACATCATGTCTTAAAATCTTTTCTTTTTAAATATGCTTTGGAAAATCTCATGCACGCTTAGAAAAGATGGCTTCTATGGCCCGCAGAAAACATCTCTGTATATTCTTTTCTAAAGGTAGAATGGTCACATAACCATGACTGAGTTTGCCAAGGGCTGGCTATTTTCTTTCTTGTCTTTCTGCATTATCAGTCATGTGTGATGTGTAATAGGGAAATGTTTTTCAAAGGCTAATAATTAAAAGACATCATATTCAAAACAGAAATGAGGACACTCACATTGAACAAAGTATAATGATTACCCTCAAAGAATAAAGCAACTACTAATTTTGAAAGTTAAATATACAGTCAATAAAGCATCAAAATAACGAAAACAAGTCTGTAAATATTGCTTTAAAAAATTAAGTCATTTCATTTAAGCAGGATTCAATGTTTTTCACAAAGCCTTTGCTACAAATGTTAGTCCCCAAACTACTTTGAATCTTCTTACTATGTCCTCCCTACCAGCTATCAAATCAAGTTCTCCAGGCAGGAAGATTTACAAGCACATACACACACACAGGGTATATTAAACCCATTTCCAAAAAGCCTTGGAAAGTGCTATTGCAATCTCCTCTTCAGCAGGGCAGCTTAACAGAAGGACAACCACTCAGACCAGTATTTGCAAGATTAGGAAAAAGAGTCCACTAACTTTATAGGAACAAATTACAAGAAAAGTTTCACAATGCTGCTCATTGTCACCCTCTCTTGTTTCAAATGTATATCCTGTCTTCATCAGAACAAACATCCCCAACCCAAAGGTACTAAATTCATAAGTTCATTTTGCCCTTTCCCTCCACGCCTCCCTGGGTGTTGATCTTTGGTCTTCCTCTAGGTCCCCAGATCCAATATTGAGAAGTTGAACAAGAGAAAAGTTAGCTGAAATCATTTTACCTGAGCACTGACTCTGGGTGCTGGCAAAAGCAGTCCCCGGAGCAGCTCCTGTTGCTTTCATTTTGCTGCAGCTAGGGCTGGTCATTCCGTTAATAATGCTCTTATGACCGCCCACTGGAAAAAAAAGTCACTTGTTCGGCTCTTCCCCCAAGAGACGTTTCAAGTAAGCAATGAACTTGGGCAGATTAGCCCCTTGGAATGTGCTGCTTCGGGATTAGCCTCACTAAGAATCCCATGGACATTCCCTCCCAGCCCTCGAACACTGCTTGATTTGAACATCTAATCTGACGCCAGAAGAAAAACAAATCCCCGGAGAGATCGGATTTAACTGGCACAGGTCCTAACAGGCTCCCCCCGCCCTCCCTCCCTTTTTCTTTTTCCATTTTCAGAGAGAAAGCTTGTGAAAGTGTGATAAGGTGTTCTGAGTTCTGAAAGTTCAACTTTGGAAAGCAAATCCTTCTAAAGAAACAGTGTATGAATGATCCTAGTGGTTGGAGCACACAAGCGGCATTGTTCCACCATCCCCAAAGAATGGAATGGTAGCATTTCTTTAAAGAGAAACTGCTAAAATCTCTGAATGTTTCAGTAGAATATTTTGGTCCCTGAACATGGGCCTAAGAAGAATGAAGTTGGAGTTTGTCGGGGACCTTCGAGAACTTCTAAAATGTCAATAATAAAACTTCTCTGATCATACTTCTTATCCTGCTGCCCCTCTAGCAACTGCAAATGTATGATTAGAAACCTACAGTCCTGCTTCCTTATCAAAAAGAAGTGAGCTGTGACCATGGTAGCCTATGGATGCAGATAAAAAGTTGTGATGCCCTGATATGTTTATTTGGGGTGGCCCAATGGAGAGATTCCAGCTGGTATTCAGTCACATAGAAAGGGCTCTTTCATATATCATCCAAGAGTGAATATTTCAGATAATAGTATTCTTGACTGGATAAGTGAACAAACTGGGAGATAAAAGAGCTTAAATTTCAAGAAGGCAAAAATACTTTTTAAAAAGTGAATATATGAGCACTTCATCTCCAAAGGACTTTTCTCTTCCCAAACACAGAGATAAGTGCTAAGAGATGGCACTCTTCCCTTTTCTTGCAGATGGTAAATCTGTGAGGGCAATGGGGCTTTGGTTTTCATTTTTCCATAATCCTCTGTTAATGCGCCTAGTACGTGTCATGTGGACACTCAATAAGCATAATACTGGGAACCGAATGACTTATTTCAAACTTGAATTAGGTCCTGAGCCATCTTTTTGGCCCTCTGCTGTTTCCAGGATCAATCTTCTTCAAACTCCTACATTTTCTAGTCTGTACCTTGCAAGGTTTCCCCAGAGAAAGAAACAATAAACTACCTAGTGACTTTCAGCTGGGGAAACATTATGATAAACAAGAACCAAATGAAACATCAGACTTAGTTTTAGCATTAAACACATGATGGAGGAAGTCCCTTTGCCTGTCTTCAGGAGCTGGCTACAGAATAACACTTGGTAACAGCCTTAATGACATATATAACCTTGCTTCTCTGCAGCTGTAACACTCCCAAGCACTTATTCCAAAGGAATCATCAGAGATGTGAGCACACAGAGATGTTCACTGCAGTGTTATTTATAATACAGAAAAAGTGGAAACAAATGAAGTCTATCAACAGGAGATGAATCAAATAAACAGTGTTTCACGCCATTTGGTGATCATAATCAGGTTTCAAAAGACTGCTTCATTACCCAGAGACATAAACATTTTCATGTTGTTATGTGAAAAAAGCAGGCCATAAAACAGTAAGGGCAGAAAAATTATAAATTTTAAATAGATACAGAGGTGATAGGTCGGAAACATTTTTAAGGTGGTAACTATGTAGCTAATTTTTATTCTATTCTGTTTGCTTTTCCAGGTTTTCCAAAGTTTTCTCCTGTAACCATATGTTTATACTCAGAAAACTATATTTTGTATAGTCAGAAAATATTTTTTTCAACTGTGAAGCTTGACCATATGATAATAGGAGGTTATTGCGGATGAGTATCTCAGGAAGAGAGAAAGCAAGGAGAATTAAGTAAAAAGATAGAGGGATCAGTGGGGAAGATTTGGAAAAGAAAGTTTTATAATGTGGAGGGTGAGTTTTCTAGAGAAACAAAGGGAGAAGAGGAGGGAAGTGGGGGAAGAAGGGGGGAGCTGAGTGGGTGGGCAGGGAAACACCTGAAAGATACACCGAGCTAGTAGGCTGTAGTGGGTCTGTGAGACTAAATAAATTGATTGTAGATAATATTCCCAATGTAAGAAATATTTTAACAGTTCAGTTTTTTCACCTTCCTTCTTCACTAGGTACTACTCCAACCCTTCATCTGAATTACTTTAAACACTGAGTTACATGTATATGGAGTCTTTAAATATTGCTTATGTATTTTTTTACCCGATTCTCTCCAGTCTTACTTGTTTTTGTTTTGTTTTCCCTTTATAAAGATAAATAACTATTCAATAGAGAATAGAATAAGAGGAGCCTTCCATGAACTTTAACCAAAAACAAAAATATTGCTGCCAGAACCCTGGGCATTTTGCTTAAGTGAAAAAGGAAGTCCCAGGTGAGCACAGCAACTTTTTCATGTGAGGTTGTAGATTATCTTTAGGAGCCTTTGATTTAAGAAGGTAATTAGCTCCAAAGAGACTTGTAGCTCTAGGCCACACTGTCCACATAGATCTGCGTAAAATCTTGTGCATCACCTGACAATGCAACTCCCAACAGGGTATATTATCAACCTGTTTCAGATGTAGTTTAGAGTGAATGTAATTTGAATACTAACAAGAGAAAACCACAAGGGTAATGCTTACTGCACTTCTCCCTCACTCTTTTCTTTATGCAATGGCAGATACCTTATTCTTCCCATTCATTGTTAAAGAAAAATCACACCTGAAGATAAAATACTAAAAAGTTTCTACTGGTATACAACTCCGTTTTGAAAAAGTGAAATCAGATTTTCTACCATCAGTAACTAGATTTTAACATGGAAAATGCATATTTCATTATTATAAAGATGTCCAAAGCAGTATTTTTCTGGGATGTTCACATTTGATGACCACATCAACTAAAGAGCATGATATAAAGTAGTGGTCAGCAAACGTTTTCTGCTAAGGGCCAGATGGTACATATTTTAGGCTCTTTGAGGGCGATACAGTCTCTGCAGTAATACTCAATTCTTGTTGTAGCATAAGAACTCCCATAAACAACAAGTAAACAAATGAGCATGGTTTTGTTCCAATAAAACAGGTAGTAGGCTGTAACTGGCCCTGGTCAACCCTTGGTATAGAAAAAAGGGGTGTGAGCGGTGAGGTGTCAAGAAAGAAGGAGTAGTAGTGGTCTTAATAGACAGGCTTTCATGGCACCATCACTAGTTTGCCTTTGCTCTTTCTCAAGCATGTCAGGCAAGATCTCCTTGAGAGGACTTTGCTCCTGTTGTTCCTGTACCTGGATAGAACCATCTTCAGATATGCCACAATTCACCCTCTCAACACATCTGGACTGCTCAGAGGTCTTTCTTGACCATCCTATCTAAAAGCACACCGTGTCATTATTTATTCCTTTGCTTCCCCCTATTTTCCTCATAGTCCCTCACATTACCTGCCATTATGCTGTGTCTTTGTAGGTTTGTTTTTTGTCTGTGTCCCCCACTAGAATATAAGTTCCTGAGGGCAGTGATTTTGTAACTGATGACTAGATAAGTGAACAAACTGGGGGAGAAAAGAGCTCAATGATGTTGATCTGATGTTGCCCCAGATGATGTGGCCCCAGCACCTAGAATTGTGGCACATGGTTAGCACACAGAGGACGTAGGCAAATCATCTGATTTCCTTGCACATTAATTCTTCATTGGAAAATGATGGCATCAGGTTGACCAGTGTTTCCTAAAGAAGAATTTCAGGGTGGAACCCAGATGGTACCATCCTAAAAATGCCCAGATAAGCATTTTTCTTTTGATAGTTAGGTTTATATTAATATATAATACACAAGGAATGGCTAAACCTGCAAATTTAACAAATACTAGTGCTTGAAGGTATATTTTTTTCCTTTTTGGAGTTGTGAAAAAATGAGCCCATCAAAATATTTAAAAACTAGAGTAAAAATGATTTTTGGATAAGAGAAAATAATGGTGATGTCACAAAAGTGACCCAAGTTTGAGAAACACAGGACCAAGCACTCTTAAATGTCCCTCAGGCTCCTTGCTTTTATTCCAATGCTTGGAAATAAATCTATTGTGTTCTCTAACATCTAGGGTTGCCATTGACCTACAAAGTTAATGGCAGAGGACCATGACAAAGCCAGCTGCCTCCAGAGAACACTGCCATCAGTGTGTTCTTTCCAAAACAATCAATGGTGCCATCCCCTGATCAATACCGGTCAGTGGCTCTCCATCCCTAGTATGGTCAGCTCAGCATCTAAAGTCTGGCAATGGCTCTGGGAGTATCTTTCTTCAAATTTCTTCATTTCTGTACAAATCTTCGTACACTTTACGCTCCAGCAAACCAAATTATTGATTATTCCCCTCATGAACCATGTTGTTCTAGGCTTCTCAAACTCTGAATATGTTGTCCCTTCATCTGAAATGCTAGGTTCTTCCTTCTCTACGTGATCAATGCCCCTGCATTCTTTAAAACTCTGCATGAAACACTGTGTTCCTTGATGGGCTTAGCTGGCCACTGCCAGAGTGAATCACTATGACCATTGTTCCTCTTCCCTATTTTGGTCACACTTCCATTAGGGGAAGAGTCACACGATATAATATTTATTTTCTTTCCAGCATGTATAATCATCTGTTGCCAGTTTCCACTGCAAATCTACAGTATTCTAGGTCTACTATGGCATAACCAGAGTGTTGTAATTTCACCTAGAACACTTCCCTTCTTCCTTCTCCTATTTTTGTCATTATTTCTAGGGAAGTATCAATTTCTCATCCCTATAATTCACCTTAGGGGAATAATCTCTTTGTGGGCTGAAGTTATTTGTACTAAAATTTACTTTATAGCCTCTAAACTTATACACCTTAACATAATGTTAGGTTAGATTATGTTTTTAATCATCTGATTGGGAAAAGATTCAATAAATTATGATTTACAATGATAAATTAAAATCATGTTTTGTCAGTAGGTCATGCTGGTGTAAATCATACTTAAATATATTCAGAATGTTCATGTAGCATGTCATTCTACACAGGCATTTTTATAAATAATTTTAAAATATACTTCTATTTCTTTGGAAATTTGTTTCTTCATTATGGAGCAATTAATCATTGCTTGGCAATAATACGTTATATTTATAAATTATTCTGCAGTTCCCAGAATGCTATGGCATATAGAATTTCATGTAATCTTAATAACAATGTATGGTAGATATTATAAAATTCCAGGATACAAATAAAAATCTGGGGCTTATAGAGGTTAAGCATCATGCCAAAGTTATATGTCAGCCATAGGCTTAGCCCAGTGGACCCAAAGCCTTCATATATTTAGTGTAGAGTAAAAATGAGGCTATGCTGGTGGGAATTATAACTTCGTTTTCTGTCAAGTAAATGCAGAGTTGCAGCAACATAATGTCATGATTTAAGTCCTTAATTCTGTTTAGCTTTCACAATTCATTCCTTCTGATTTTGTTAGCAGCCAAAGAAATGTGCTGAGTCATAAAATTGGAACATTTTATGTTAGGTAGAAATGTGGAATTTATGTGACAAATAATATCATAGATTCACCAGCTGAATTTTGTTTATCTCTTTGGCCCTGGAAGGATGAAGAGGTAAACCAGAGGTGAGAATTAAAAAAATAGTTGCAAAGTTGCGATAGCATTCGTAGTAGAGTTGTCATGTAAGGATTAACTACTAAAAAAAAAAATCAATCTCTTTCTCTCTGTCTATATGTATGTATACATGTATATTATATATGCACACCATTTTTATTTTTATTTTCTTTATTATCATTCCTAACTACTATTAAGTGTTCTGAGTAGAGATGCTGATTTATTTTAATCAATGGATGATTCCAATTCTGAGGTCAAATTATTTATCCTCACAAGGTACAGACTTAAATCTGACTGTCGGATCTTATTTCTGAATTCTCTATTTTCTGTATCCATTCAAAGCAATAGTAAGGTAGAACCTAAGGGACGCATGACCGATTAGGAGTCTCAAGATATGCATCCTAGCCATGACTTGCTTACAACTAGACATATGACCTTGGAGGAGTGACTTAATCTTGGTGATCTTCAAGGTCAGCCCCAATTCCTAGAGTTAGGATTCTGGGAATCAGCTTTATTGTTAGTCCCTCATTAACGTGTACAAAGTATGTATAGGGGCTTTTTTGAAAATAAGAGATCTTTTTAAATTTTAATTTTTATAAATTCATGCAATCATTTATAACTAAAGAAACAAAAGTGTAGCAGAGCACACAGTTTTGTGTTTACTTAGTGCAGAGTACACAAAGAGATTTGAATTAATAAATAATTCCTGAAATAATTCTCACCAGACTCCAATCATCCTTAAGAATGCCCTGGTTGAACAATTTGGCACATGTGTAAAATTTTAATCTATTTCAATGACACTTCAAATATTATTAAGATGTTATTACAATTAATTAATAACTCTGCCATCGAGAGAATTTCCAAGAGTAGAACTTGGTATTCTTTTGCCTCATGCCCTACTAAATGATAAATCAAACCTTGACGATCATTCAGGTCAGAATATGCAGAGACTGCTCAAGATTTGTAATTTTTTTTGACCTAACAATCAAGAATTATTTAACTGGAGGAACTGATAACAAATCAATCCCATTTGTCATCAGAAGCAACTTATAAGCAGACAGAACCAGCAATATAAGTGTAACGTTATTTCTATAACTCTCTGGAAATGGAAAATTATTAGGTATTAAGTTAACGCAGCATAAATGTATTTCTGGCTGATAGGCATTTTTCTGTCAAGTTACTAAATTGTTAGGTAGAAAATAAATCCATCTGCATAAGTTCAGATTTATGCAGATTTAGATCCTCAACTGCTCCAAATAAAAAGGTAGAAGGGTAAAAGTATCATAAGCTAGTCTTTAATTTGGTTATGTTGTTCTAATGTGACCATTTTAAGGTTATTCAAGGTTATTAGGCTTAGCTTCAAAATATTGTTAATGTCTTTCCTTATGACTAATTACCAAAGCCTATATCTTACTGATTTATTCTTACCTTAGTGTGTTAATATTAAATCTTTTTGGAATATTTTATATCCTAGAAGACACTAATATATATACATATACATACATATACACACACACATATATAGACGTATACATATATAGATGTATATATATAAACTTTAAATATATTAATTTAAATTTGATGCACATAGAAATAATCACAACTCAAAAGTAGGTATAAAGAATTTTAGTAGGATCACTATGCATTATATGTACCCCAAGTCACTACGTAGCCCATAAATATGTAGGATTAGTCGATTTAAAAAATTATAAAAATTAAATAATTAAAATTTTAAAAAAATAAAGTGAGTCTCTGGTAGACATTATAAAAATAATTTTCAAAGATAGCACAAAAACACAGATTTAGTTTCTAATTTGTTTCTGTTCCATTGGATGGAAACATGACTTTTTTTCCTCCTCTCTGTTTTCCCACCATCTCACCCTTACACTCATGTAGAGTTCTAATCTCTGAATATTTGTTGCCAAAATGAATTTCTGATAATAAGATTCTTCTGAGACAAGCTATGCTAATTTTAAAAAGAATATTGTGCTGGCTTTCTAATTGTTCCCCACAACCCATTCTTTACCCAGCAACAAGTTATCATGTTTCCCCTTTAATTAATAGACTTTATTTTTTAGAGCAGTTTTAGGTTTACAAAAAAAGTTGAGAAGAAAGTACAGTCTCATATATTCTCTCCTTCCACCTCTCTCCAAAATTTCCCTTATTATTTAATATCTTGCTTTGGTGTAGTACCTTCCTTATAATTGGAAAATTGATACATTATTATTAACTAAAATTTGTACCTTACATTAAGCCTCACTCTTTGTATTGTACGGTTTTATGGCTTTTACCAAATGCATAATGTCAGATATCTATCATTAATATAATACTGAATAGTTTTACTAATGGTCTTTTAAAATGACGAATTAGCTCATGGCATTTCATCTCCCATACTCCACAATCATTCAATGATTTCATATAACTTTCAAAACAGAGCCCAGGTTCGTTACTGGATCTCACCGGCCTTACATGTCACATCCTAGCTCACTTCTCCAAACTGTCTATGCCAAGTCGACTCAGCTCACTACCTCCAGCCACGTCAACATTATTTTAGATCCTCAACTGCTCCAAATAAAAAAGATAGAAGGGTAAAAATATCATGTTATAAGTTAGTCTTTAATCTGGTATTGCTTCTTTAAAGGGACACAAATATTCATAACCTGGGATGGGAGTTGAGGGAGGGATTACTGGAAATTTGATGTTTCAAATGTAAATTTTTATAAGTAGCAATTTCAGAACTACCTCCCTCCAGGGAACTGAAACTCCCTACAGATTGTTTTATTTGATAATGTGATTTATTCTAAGATTCCGGTTTGGGACATGAGGGATAAGTGTGATATTATTTTGGATGTAAGGTAATTATAAATTCATTAATCACTGGGAAATCATGGAGTGGAAACCAAGTATCCTAATTCATTTATCCATTTAAACTCTACGTTTGCAAGGGATCTTAGGTCCTTTTTCCAATATTTAGTAGAAAACTAACTTCTTTCTGGTGAATGATAGCTTGTTTTCTGTTGGCGACATAAGTGCAAAAAGAAAATGATAAAACACACACACACACACTCCAATGAAATTCCTGGCTCTGGGATGCTATATATATTATAACACTATTTATGATTATTCACTAAAACTGTCACCACTGGTGATGGTATGTTATATACTATTGTACTAGTTGGATCCCCAAATAATAATATGGCTCTTTTGTTTGAACAATTATTTTTTTCCCTTTACTTTTTTGAATGCCACATGACACACTGATGTGCACATTACTGTTAAATACTGACTCGACTTGAGGCCACCATGTGTATATATCTTATCACATATACTTGTGTGTATGTATCTTATCCCACTGTCGATTCCAATTTTAATGATTTGAAAGCAAATCATTATGAAAGCGGGCATGCATTTTTACAAATGCACAAATCTAATATCCCACAGGGGCGAATCAGGTAGAGAAAACATTTCACTTTGCTTACAGTTCTAATGCAGAATTCTTTAAATTATCAAGATTAAAGGTAAACAGAAGCATAACTATGGAGTTAATTGTACTTCATTAAAGTCAATGCTACCTGGAGCTCCAACTTTAGTCATTATGTGGAGAATTTGAAAATGAGCCATCAGAGCTGTACTTATTTTTAAATTAATTTACTCATGCATTCAAAAATATCTGTTGAACACTGACCTGTGCAAAGCTCTTTTAGTTTCTGAGGAGGTACAAGGCTTTATGAAGTCCTTGTATCTATTTTTAGGTTTATGCTGTGTTCTAGAACAATGCTTCTAAATGATTTGTGGTAAAGAATCTTTCAAAAGAAAATTTCAATCCATTACATTACAAACTGATACTTTTATAACATGTCATAAAATCGATTACGTACATTGATTTTGTGGCAACAGCAAATTGCCATATAAGTTTCTAAATGCTTATTCTCAATTTTTGTACTCTTATCATTCACAAACCATTTGTGGGCCAACACCAGTTTATGAACCACAAGGCACTAATCAGTGTGCAGTGCGTGGTCTAGAAGCATCAGTAGCATCTGGGAACTTGTTAGAAATGCTGATTCATAGGCGCCCCAACCCAAGATCTACTGGATCTGCACCTGCACGTTAGTAAGAGTCTCAGATGATTCCCTTACATCTAAGTTGGGAAAACACCGTGCTGGAGGAAAATCAATCAGAGGGAGTAAAAATTACAATAACGTTTCATAATAGCAGCAATAACAGTTTTATAGCTATTGCAATATGTCATACATTGGTCTAATTATTTTCATGTATTAACTAATTTGGACCTCATCATACACCTGTGAAGTAAGTGCTTTTATTATGCTCATTTTGCAGATAAGGACACTGAGGAAGTGGAGGTTAAGCTACTGGTTCAATGTGACGCAGCTGGAAGGCAAAATACAGGGACATAGAATAACTTCAGTGACAAAGAGAAGTAAATACACATGCCAGGGATGCTGAGAAAGAACAGTCAGTTTGGGCCAGGAGAGGTATCTGAGCTGGGCCTGGCACAGAGTTAGTGCTCTCAGCATAGAGTAGGCACTTAAATGATTACTGCTGCATTTCATTTAATTAAATTTTTGTCCTTTCCTATTTCCATAACTTCAGAGAGGTGGGTTGCAAATTAATTACCTGTTCTTATACTTTCTACTTTTCAAGATTTAAATTTTCCTTTCTCTTTCTGTTTCTCCTAAATCTTTACAGTGAACTTCCAAGTACTTTGTTCTTTCATCTGCCCATTAACACTCTCTATCCTGACTAATAGTGTGCAGTTAGCCTATATTCTCATGATGTTCTCTAACTCATTTAGGGCAGGGACCAGACCACATCTATTTACCTTTTCAACCCCTTCTCTACCCCAGTGCCTGGCATCTGGTAGAACTTCAATAAACATCTGTTAAAATAATAGGTAATATTATACAGTTATCAAAAAAATAGAGTAGTTAGCTGTAGATGGAACATCCTTTCAGATGTGAATTGATGGAACACCTTGCGCTTTTATTTTCCTAACATGTTTTGCATAAATGGAACGATTAAGCCTTAAAATATTGGGACAAACGTAACTAACCAACTAAACGTCTCTTAAAGCATTGTCATTGAATTGACTGAGTGATTACACTGAATCACATGTGCAATTCATGCTGCACCTGTGTGTGCACACACACAGACACACACACATGCATGTGGTTTTTCTGTTAGAATCTGGTAGACACACTCCTAGTATTGCATTCACCAAATCTGCATTACAGATTACATACTGGAAAACACTGATAAAAGACAAATTATGTATTAAATCTCCACCCTGCCTTCTGTTGGCATTATAGCCTAATAGCTCATTTGAAGGATAAGGGGTCCACACTATCATTCTTGAATGTCTGTGCCTTCAAATTAATATTTCATGATCTATGGAAAACAATCTTAGGAAAGCTCTGGATTGTCAAATGCTATTTTAGGGGTACAGAACATTTTTTTCTTAATGTCAGTAGATATCATTATTTAAATTCAGCCATTTGTTAAATAGTATAATTGCCCATCAATTATGTTTTCCCACTGAATTTAGATCACATGTTATACCTTCCCTTTGCTCAAGATTTTTTAAGCCTTAGAAAATAAAGGCAGATTCAGACTAACCTGAAAAATAAATATAGTCTGTGTGATTCACAATAATGGAAAAGTTCAGACTTTTATTTCTTAGGTAGTTTTTAAATGATGGTCCTTACTAGCTTTTGTCTTACCCAATTAGAAAATTCTACATTTTCTATGTTAAAAAAATAAAATTGTGCCCACAGGGTCCTAAACAGGTGGATTCTAGTTGGTATTTGCATGTGTGTATAGTTGTGTGCACTCTGGCCAGGTTTAAATGATTAATTAGTCCATAAATTTGAGGACAAAGTCCTGAAATGCTTTGTTCAGCTTAATTTTATGGCTCTCTTTGTGTTCTTAGGTGGCACATCTATACTGCTCTGCTCATTAACATTTAAGGCCTCATTGATAGCTTCCTCATGACAGTGTTACTATCAACTTGAGCTTTTGTGTCAGATATCAATACAAGTAACTTAGAGGCTACTTATAAGAAGCCTAAGTCACTCAATTAGTGCTTCTGTTCTTACAGTCCTCTTCCACCTGGCCTATTTAGAACAAACAGAGAAATGAAGTGGTAGCCTGCTTGTGTTCCCAACTGTGACTGGAACAGATTTTTCCTTTGCTTCAGTTTTTCCTTTTGCAAACATAAAGAATACTATCTCTTGTTACTTCACAAGGGACTATGGTCAGCATTGATAAACACGATGACAATCCTGGATTCTTTTTTCAAAATGACTTAAAAGTTTTTGTTAAATTTTTTTTAACTGATACATATTAGATGTACATATTTTCAGGTACATGTGATAATTTGATACATTCATATAATCAAAGCTAACTGGATTCCTTATGAGGATCATATGAGGACTTTGTTAGCATAGGGTACTGGCTTACCATATAGAGACTAAAATATTCTTTAAACTTTCTTTTTATCATAATAGGTGGCTGAATTTAAGCAGTTTTAAATTACATTCTTGTTTGACTTACACCTAAATGTCAATTTTCTTCGGATTACAAAAGCACGATATGAATTAATGTGACCGCCCTACTGCCACCCCCATACAAAAACCCATTAGGAATTTTCTGAGATTTAAGTAACATGGAATTTGATTACACAGTGCATTCTGGGGCTCAGCCACAGCAGGCTGTAGGTACCAGGCAGGCTGATTATGACTTAACGCATTGTTTCAATGTGATTTTGCAAAGGATTTCATTTAATGCAGATTAGTAAGTTTATTAAGCTGTTGATAATTGAAGCCTCTTAAGTTTGGTAAGTACCATCGAGTGAGGTAGATTAGTGGGGTTTAATTTGTTGCTCTCAAATAGCAAACGAAGACTTAGCAGAATAATTACATCTCCTCTGTGGGCTAACAAAAGGTGACATTGCAATGGTGCTTTTGGCCATTTCTGCATTTCTGCAGTTTCCTTTACAGTACTGCCTTTAGAGTTTTCCCCCATTGCTCTCAAGTGAACAAACTCATCAACTTTTCTGTTGTTTCCTGAAATTATCTCTTTATGCCCTTGGTCACATTTTAACTACATTGAGGGTAGGGACTGTGTCGCCTCTGATTCCTAAGTATCTGGCACATAGAGGGGCTCAGTATGTGTGTTTAAGAGAGGAATGAATTATCTTAAACAATCATAAAGTATGTTCTGAAAATAACATTATCATCAAGTTTTCAAGTGCTAGGAAGTTATTCTTAGCCAGAGCATTAAGTAGCTGTGTCAGCCAAAAGACTAAGAGTCAACTCAACTTATTAAAGGGATTGTATCAATGAGTAAAATTATTTATTATCTCATAAAGCTTTGGCCACACAGAGTGCTCAGCCCAAGTTAGTCTACCAAACACATTAATTTAATCTCTGGCATGACCAGGTCATTTTATTACATGCCTATGGTGTCACTGCAAGAGAAAGAGTCTTTATCCTTCTGGGACTCCTAGGTCTGCCATATTTCTAGCAGAGTCACAAATCAGATGGCAGAAAATGCTACACTGGCATGAGCTTACATAAATTATATCTCTTAAGAGGAAATGCCACAGCTGTTTGGAATGGCTGTAAATGGATTTCTAAAGTCAATTTTGGTTGTCTTTTTCATTCCTGGTTGTTAGAATACCCATAAAACTGCAGGTGTGAAGGCTTAGGGGCTTAGGCCTCAGATAAGGTCATGGTTTTTGTTTTTCTCAAGTGGCTATTCAGTTACTTTATTTTTTTCAGAATGACACCAAAACTTCACACTTAGCAAGAAATTTTGAGTATTCTAGAACACATTGTCTTCCTGAAAACAGATGAATGAATTATCTTAAACAATCATAAAGTATGCTCTGAAAATAACATTATCATCATGTTTTCAAGTTCTTGGAAGTCACTTTTAGCTAGAGCATAAAGTAGCCCACTCCTGGTGTCTCCCTACTTTATAATGTTGATCATATGAGGTCTACCTTGAATTGTTGAGGTAGTGCACCTTGAAAGATTTAACCAAGTGACTGTGCAAGGATGCTTGGTTGCAGGTCATGGCAACTATTCTCAATGACTTCATAATACCATAAAGAATAAAGGATAATGAAGGTCAACTCCTTTATTTTACTGAGTGGTGACTTTGTTCTTGACTGGGTACAATTTAAACCATGGAACCATTTCCAAAGACAATATTCTGAACATATGTGTTTCCTGTAACATAGTAACAATAGGATAGTAACAAACTTCAAAATGATATATATGTAAGAGTACAAAATCCAAGAGTTATAGGGAAGTTCTCAAACCAATGTACTTCCTAGAGATCTCCATCAGTACCTCTCTGACCACACGTGGCCATTTTTGCAACGATATCACCTCCACATCCATCCCCATGGTCATAGCTGAATAGACCAACAGACCAGTGGTAGTGAGTGACTCAGGAGCAAAAAATCCACCAGTGGTCACTACTTTTGACTTTTGCATTTCCCTCAAAGAGAAACTAACCAGTTATAATCCCTTTTCTGAAATTTGAACTTAGAAACTTATAGGAGGCATGGAAAATTAATGCTGACAGGTCTTGAGGTAGAGAAAGTTCCAAATAGGCAACGACGCATGTATTAGCAGAAATTGAGAGAGGAGATTACATGCATTATGAGTACTCTATAGTGCTTGTGCAGTTAGAAAGAGAAATGCTGTGTATAAGACAGAAATCAAGTGGCCTATGAAAGACAGAGAGCTTGAGAAAGTGGTCTCTGATGCTTTTCCCATTCCAATTCTAGTCAATTTCTAGGCCCACATTAATTTCTCCTCCTCTGAAGTGACTTGAGTGATTTTCATAATATAGTTGAAAAAGGTAATGGTAGATTTATATGAGCCAAAGATACCAGAAAATTTACTTCTTCACAATTCACAGATTCAGCATTTCATTTGATTTACCTGAGCCCTATGGTAGAAGAAGCTGACATTGAGGGGTGATGAGACTTGCTCAAGTTCACACCACTAGCAACTGGCAAAGCCAAAGCAAGGACTCCTTACCCAGATACAATCACTCTTTCATGTAGAAGGCAGGATCTGCTGGCTTCTATGGTAGAGTATTTTTATCTTTGGAAAGGGGCCGAATTTGCAAGACAAGTACAGAGGCTGAAACGTTCTGGGTATATCAGGGGCAAGATCCTAGGAATTATTTTGCATTTGGAAACGATTGCAGTTTTAGCTCTGACATGTGTGAGTCTTGATGTCCCAAGGTTTTTTTTTTAATGTGGTTCATCTAGGGGAATTTCATTTTCAGCATTTGGGTAGTTGTTTTCTATTTGCCATCCATAATGAAGGGATTCCTAGGGAGTCAGTGTTAGGGTGTGGTTTATAACAATCCCTTCCAGGGACAGTATCCAAAAGTAAACTCCTCAAGTTGCTTTTTTAAAACTTATTTTGTATGTTCCTTCTGTATTACAAAAGTTGTGCTAATTCATTGAGGGCCTTTGGGAAACAGCTACACAGAAAGAAGAAAATAAATATTACCTCCAACCCTAACTCCTGCTCAGAGAACTCTGATACCTTGTTGGCATCTATAAGGCAAATGTCTGATTTCACTTTGGGATGCAGTGACCTGGTGAAAGCATGCAGAACTAAATTAACCATTCATCTGAGAATGCGCTGACCAGGCAAGCAGGAGCAGAACTGGCGGTGGCCCCAGCATGGGGCAAAGTGTGCGTGTGTGTGGCATGTGGCATGTGGCAAAGGTGCTTCTTATTACAGAAGTAAACTTTGCATTTTATGTAAATAACTCCGAACAGTCTACAGCAGTAAACTTTGCATTTTATGTAAATAACTCCGAACAGTCTCTGTATACAGCTATGCCTTTAGTTTTTGCAACATCCTAAATGTGTTTCGTTCATGTTCCTGCTTCATAGAGCTAGAGGGCATGTATTCTGCTAATTTAAGTGATTAAACATAAATTATGACAATCCTGGAGATAATTATAAGCATACCAATGTATTAGAAAACAGGCTGAGGAATCAGTGACTTGAGGCAAAACTCCTGCTAAAAATCATCCCAGGAGTTTGTGAAAAAGGCATACTCTGGACCCTCGCTCACAGATTCTGAATCTGTCGGTGAAGGTGAGTCTCTAGATTCTCAACTTGTAAATAAAAATCACAGATAATTCCATGAACTGCTTTCTGAATGACACTGCTAACATTTCCTCTTCATCAGAGTTTCTCAGAGTTGGCTTCCTGACGCCTACTTGCAATGTGCCCAATCCCCTGTTGCTGCCTCCTTTGAGGTCCTCTTCAGCTCACTCCAACTCTAACTGCACTTTTCTAACAGGCTAACACTCTGTGCCCCCAGTCCCTGCTCCCCTCTCCATCCTTAATGATGCCATAAGAAGTATCTTCTTAAAGCAGGATTTCTCAACTCGGTATTATTGACATTGGGTATTATTGACTATTGCATAATTCTTTGTTGTGGGTGCTGTCTTGTGCCTCATAGAATGTTTAGCAACATCTGTGGCCTGTATTCACTAGATACTAGTAGCCCACCTCCAGTTGTGACAACCAAAATTGTCTCTAATCATTGCCAAATGTCCCTTGAGGGCAAATTTTTTTCCCTGATTGAAAACCATTGTTCCTAAACCTTAGGGAAGAATGAGTTAGTCTCTTCATCCAGTATCTGAATATTTTACCACAGCATTCAAATATCTATGTGATTTGCCTCCAAACCACATTTTCTGGCTTGTCTATTATTAAACTTCTCAATAACCCTCACTTTTTACCCAACTAGGTCTTTCCTCCTACTAACCCTGGCATTCACACTTCTGCACTTTTTTCTGCTTTTTCTCAGGCCTTCAGTATTCTTCCTTTCTTGCTTGCTTTACCAGGAAAACCTTAGCTCGCCTCCAAAGCTAAGCTCAAAATCCATTTTCTCCAATTTTTCTTGAGTTTTCTAATTATCTCCTTCTTTGTGTACTACATGTTTACTTCTGCTTTTGTCTAGAAAGTATTCATCCAAATTTTATTTTGCAACCAATTTTTCCCTATCTCTTTCACCCTTGTAGATAAGGACCAGACGCTATTTCTGCCCAAGTCTCTGGTACTTAGCAAAGAAACAGCACAAATTGCCCTTAATAATACAAATGAACAAAATTTGGCAACTTGGCATTTAAAATATACCACGGAAAGTAAAATTTTTCAATCTATATGTTGTAACTGACTCACCAAGAATAATGACAATAAAATTAAATGTGAATGTTATAGACTTACAGCATTACCCTTACAGCCAGGATGTTAACCATCAACGTTTTAGAAAATTGCATTTGCATTGTACGTTAAGTCCTTAGGTAAAGTTATAATCCATAAGAACAAGTGACACATTTATTAATAAGCAGGCCAAATTAAACAAAGCCACTTTCCAAACAAACACATGAGCCATGGCTACTTTAGGGTTTTTCCTTTAATAGATATAAATTAAACCTCAAATCATCTTTGAAAAGCACTGATTCAGTAGGTATTACACGTGAGCATTGTTGGTGGAACTGTTACAATGGGAACTCCCAAGGAGTTCTAGGTTTTAGGAGTTGCTTTATTATTGCCTTACAATAGCAGTAATTTAAAGTAATTATCTTGTCTCCATTTCCCTCAGTGCCTTGTGCCCTTACTTTATATTGTACAACAAACGCACCTGAACCTTCTAATCTTAACCCCGGGTCTGCAGTGCTTACTTTTACCACCTTTGCTGCCCTGAACTCAGAAAAAAGAGATGGGGTCAAGGGTTTGAGGGTGAAGTAAGGACTACTGAGGAAGAAATATTACTGGGGATGGCGATCCTTTGTGAGTGTCTCTTTTTATTTATAATGAGTCAACACTTTTTTTTTTCTTTTTTTCTTTTTTTTTTTGAGATGGAATTTCACTCTTGTCGCCCAGGCTGGAGTGTAATGGCACGATCTCAGCTCACTGCAACCTCCACCTCCCGGGTTCAAGTGATTCCCCTGCCTCAGCCTCCTGTGTAGCTGGGATTATAGGCATGCACCACCATACCCAGCTAATTTTTGTATATTTAGTAGAAATGGGGTTTCACCATGTTGGCCAAGCCAGTCTTGAACTCCTGACCTCAGGTGATCCACCTGCCTTGGCCATCCAAAGAGCTAGGATTACAGGTGTGAGCCACCGTGCCTGGTGAGTCAACACTTATAACTGACAAATATAACTACAATTGACAGGAAATAAAATCAAAACATATGATGAGTTAAAAGGAAGGACATTCTTCTACATTAAAATCTGTAGTAGCATCTGCCTAGAGTTTACCAATATAAACAACCTAACTCCTACATCACTTGGATTTCTGTACACAGGTTACCTGTGGCTAGCTTATTGGGCTACTGCTTAGAAAGAAAGAGGGCTAAGGATTTGAGTTCCAGCCATCTAGTTTAGGTTGTTCCAGGTTTTATTAAGTTCAAATTGTGTTCTGTCAACATGTAGTCTCCTTCCTAACTCCAATGTTGAAGTCACAGAAAGAAAATTAAATAATATTTACTGAAGTTCTGGATATATCTTCAGTGCTAATTGTTCACTGACAAAATGATTCCTCACTATGTCATTACTCATCTAAAGTGTTAATCAAACTTAGAAATAATATACAGAATAGAAATTTAAAAATAATTTCTCCATTTTAAGAGCTTATTGGAAAGAACATGTGATACAAATTTAATAAGTAAAATTTTATGCTATGATATTTATGCCAGCATAATGCCTTTTTATCTAGTACTTCAGGAGAGTTTTCCTGAATATCTGGTATGATAAGAAGAGGCTTCTGGCAGGCAACCGTTATGTTTCTTATTCCAGTAGTTATGATTCTTCTTATTTATGTTACAGTTGAAGGAATGAGGCAGCCCATACAAATCTATTTTCTTAGTATCTTGGTATCTTGTGGGTTTCAACATCTGTTTGTCAAGTACCATCTCATTTCTTTACCACCAGAGAATGGTTTGCTCCTTTACATCTATGTACATAAATACACACTCTCATAAGCACAAAGACTTTAATTTGGGCAGAAGCAGAAACAGAGTCTATAAAGTACTGTGTATCTTTCCCATAACCATCATATGATGAAAAATAATGTCAACAACTGTGCAACTGCAGTATGACAAGTGTGAATGCCCTAATTGGTCAACTGGACCAGAATGATGAGCTGTTGTTTTTATTTTAAACCAATGTCACTTCTAATCTATTACAATGGTAATGAACAGTCAAGCAGCCTATTTCCCACGGATATCTTCAAAGCTCTACAGATTGCCATTTGAAGCATTCTTTAATTGCCTCTGGCACAGATTGTAGCATGCTCCATAGAACCAAGAAGGCGTACTAACTAGATTTGGCTATCCCCAAGTCACTATAATGATGAGGCTTTATATGACTAAAGGAGGTTTTAGCTTCAGTCTTTACTATGAACCATTATAACCACCCAGCACATAGTAGGTACCTGAAAAAAGTGAATTTTTATGGCAATATAGTCACATTTTAATTTATTGTTGGATTAATCGGAGTTAGGAGTATTTTTTGCTCTTGCTTTTATTTTGGGGTGTGTGTGTGTGTGTGTGTTCCAATCTTAGAAGTAAAATTTTCTGGATAATTAAGATAAAGTTAGAAATTACCAGATATGTATTCTCCAAGCCTTTTCTCAGAAAAGTTCACTATTTTTTATTGGAAGGATTTTACTCTTGAATTTAGTTTGCCATTGACAGGTACAGGTTTTGTTTTAAACTTTTGCCTATTGTCTTACATCCATTGTTAATGCATATTGCATACCATTTGTAAAAATTTCTGATTGAAAGAATGGTTGTATCATATCCTCTTCCTGAGCCAGTGATACTTCACTAGATCTGTCTGCCTACTTTGGCTCAGCAGAGGTGCCTACTTGACTCCTGGGCCTAGGATGAGAAGAGGAAGGAGATGAGATGTGGTTCCCTTCAAGCCGACTTTTGCCTAAGTTAAGGGGTGGTCATGTTTTTAGAATGGGAAGGAGGCTGATTCAACGGCATTTCTGATCAAACCTGGAAGATTAGACATACGCATTTATCTTGATTTCTCTCAAGTATTGTTCTAAAATGAGAGGAAAGTCATAACAACAAAAAGGCATAACCTACAAGGACAACAGTATGGAGAAGGAAGTGGGAATACATAACAGATGTCAACAAAATTTTTGGAAATTTCAACATGAATGGATGGGTAGTAATTAACATTGCCAACTAGAGAATGTTCAAAGCTCGGGGACTGGAAGGGGTGGCACAGCCAGCAAGAAACAACCTGATTCACTCCACTGAAACTCAGACAGGCTTAGGAATAAAGGCACCAGGTAATTGTAAAGGCTAGGAGATGGGTGGAGTAGCAAGGTCAAGCCCATATGGGACAAATGGTTGAAAATGTTTGAAAGAACCAGCCAAATTTCTGCCTCCACTCCACATAGCCAGGAAACTGCTGCTCTCCCACCCAGGGGAAGACCAGAAGTTGACTCTTTTGAGAAGCTGAACCTTAGACTAGATGCAGAGGTACGGCTGAAAGTATGAGGCACCAGGATGAAAGCAAAAATATGAGTGAAAGTTTACACACTGATGGGCGAGGTCCCCGCCAATGCCACCTGTTTTCTTACCTCTGTAAGCCACTAGACCATGGTCAGTTTGGCTCTATGTCCTCCTCCAACCCCCTGACCATCTGTACCCCACCCAACACACACCTTCCAGCAGGATAGTGGTGGACTTTTCTTTGGAAATATTGAAGAGCACCAAACAGACCTCATGATCTTGACTTTCAGGAATCTCCTAAGAAAATACTGGGTATCCATAGAAAAGACCACTGGTCAATAAATCCCACCTAAGGACAAAGAATTCCCAATCTGCATTTTAGTGCCTTACTCTGAAGTATAAGAACAAGCTTATACTTAGGTTTAAGTAATAGAAAAGGCTTAAGTAATAGCCAAGGGTCATCAGGAATTAAGGAAAGCCTCTATCATGAAAGACAGAAACCATTAAAATGAAACAATAAAGGAAACAGTGCAGAAAAGTATAGTAAAAAGCGTATATATGGCATATACTTAGTATATACAGTATATATATAGTAAACAATATAAAATTAGTATATATATGTAGTATACATACTATATACTATAAATATATAATATACTATAAAATATAAATATTTATAGCATATTATATATAAATATATATATTATATATGCAATATAGCATTTATATATTATATAAATACATATTTATATATGCTATATAGAATATAGCATATATAAATATAAATATATATCAATATAAATATTTGTATAAATACATATCAATATAAATATTTATATAAATACATATCAATATAACTATTTATATAAATACATATCAATATAAATACATATCAATATAACTATTTATATAAATCTAAATATATATACATATAAATATAAATGTATATAAATATAAATCTATATTTATATAAATATATAAATATGTAAATATATGTAAATATAAATCTATATCAATATAACTATTTATATAAATACATATCAATATAAATACATATCAATATAACTATTTATATAAATCTAAATATATATACATGTAAATATAAATGTATATAAATATAAATCTATATTTATATAAATATATATAAATATGTAAATATATGTAAATATAAATCTATATTTATATAAATATGTAAATATATGTGAATATAAATCTATATTTATATACATATATGTGAATATAAATCTATATTTATATACATATATGTGAATATAAATCTATATTTATATACATATATGTGAATATAAATCTATATTTATATACATATATGTGAATATAAATCTATATTTATATACATATATGTGAATATAAATCTATATTTATATACATATATGTGAATATAAATCTATATTTATATACATATATGTGAATATAAATCTATATTTATATACATATATGTGAATATAAATCTATATTTATATACATATATGTGAATATAAATCTATTTATATACATATATAAATATAAATCTATATTTATATAAATATATAATATATGTAAATATAAATCTATATATATAAAAATATAAATATAAAAATAAATATAAATCTATATAAAAATATAAAATCTAAATAAAAATAAATATAAATCTATATATATAAAAATATATAAATATATGTAAATATAAATCTATATATATATAAATCTATATATATAAATATATATTTCTATAGAAATATATATTTCTATAGAAATATATATGAAATATATATAAATATATATTTCTATAGAAATATATATTTCTATAGAAATATATATGAAATATATATAAATATATATTTCTATAGAAATATATATATAAATACATATTTATAGAAATATATATAAATATAAATATATATTTATAGAAATATACACAAATATATATTTATATATAGAAATATACACAAATATATATTTATATATAGAAATATACACAAATATATATTTATATATAGAAATATACACAAATATATATTTATCTATAGAAATATACACAAATATATATTTATCTATAGAAATATACACAAATATATATTTATCTATAGAAATATACACAAATATATATTTATCTATAGAAATATACACAAATATATATTTATCTATAGAAATATACACAAATATATATTTATCTATAGAAATATACACAAATATATATTTATCTATAGAAATATACATAAATATATATTTATCTATAGAAATATACATAAATATATATTTATCTATAGAAATATACATAAATATAAATATATATTTATCTATAGAAATATACATAAATATAAATATATATTTATCTATAGAAATATACATAAATATAAATATATATTTATCTATAGAAATATACATAAATATAAATATATAAATATACATAAATATAAATATATATTTATATAAATATACATAAATATAAATATATATTTATATAAATATACATAAATATAAATATATATTTATATAAATATATAAATATACATAAATATAAATATATATAAATATACATAAATATAAATATATATTTATATAAAGATATATAAATATACCTAAATATAAATATATATTTATATAAAGATATATAAATATACTTAAATATAAATATATATTTATATAAAGATATATAAATATACTTAAATATAAATATATATTTATATAAAGATATATAAATATACATAAATATAAATATATATTTATATAAAGATATATAAATATATATAAATATAAATATATATTTATATAAATATAAATATATCTTTATATAAATATATATAAATATATAAATATAAATATATCTTTACGTAAAGATATATAAATATATCTTTACATAAATATATAAATATATCTTTACATAAATATATAAATATATCTTTATATAAATATACATATTTAAATATATGTATATTTATATATAAATTTATATATAAATATATATTTATATATATTTACATAAATATATATTTATATAAGTATATATATATTTATGTAAATATATATAAATATATAAATATAAATATATATACACTATACATTAGTATATATAATATAAAAATATAGTATACTCTATACTATATAGTATATATATAGTCAATAGTATAAAATATATACAATAATATAATCAGTAGCCTCAGAGAACTAAAGAAGACCCAAGCATGGAAGAAGAGAGACTGTAACACAGGACATTTTTAAAACAAGAAGAGAGTATTAGAAAGTTAAGAGATATAAAAGGAAAACCAAAAACCTAAATAGAAGATAAAGGTGAGGAAGACAAAGCTGAGGCTATCTCTCAGAAAATAGAACAAAGAGAAAACAGGAGCAAAAAATATATAAGTTAGAGACTCAGTAATAAATGTTACCAGCAAAAGAGAACAGAGAACACCAAAAGAGAAAATTATCAAAAAAATTGATATAAGAAAAACTTCCAGAATTGCAGAACATAAATTTCCAAATTGAAGGGGTCACTGTGAGTGGCCAGTGGAGTAGATGAAGATAGACCTCCACCAAAGAATAACGCTGTAGAATTTTTAAAGACCAAGACAAAGATAAGATTCTACAGGCTTCCAGACAGAGGAAAACATGTTTCGTAAATAAGATCAAGATTCTAGGAAATCTAGAATGCAATGGGGATATCTTGAAATTATGAGGAAAAGATTTTTAATCAAGGGTGAGAATAAAATAAATAAATGTTAGTTCCTAAAATAGTTCAAAATTTAACCCCACATGCTGCAACATTTCATGGGATGCTATTGGAAAATATGCTCCGTAAACAGGAAAAAACATGGTATCTAAAAACAGGGAACCAAGCACAGGACCGAGGCAGAGGGAATTCATAGAAGGATAGAAAAGCAAAGTGCCAGATGATAAGACAGCTCTGCAGCAGAGCTGGGAACAGCCGCTCAAGGCTGGAGTGTACGCATGAAAACAACAACAAACACAAACACAACTAACCTAAAGAATTGTTCAGCAATGAGAACACTTGGACACAGAAACGGGAACATCACACACCGGGGCCTGTCGTGGGGTGGGGAGGGGGGAGGGATAGCATTAGGAGATATACCTAATGTCAATGACAAGTTAATGGGTGCAGCACACCAACATGGTACATGTATACATATGTAACAAACCTGCACATTGTGCACATGTACCCTAGAACTTAAAGTATAATAAAAAAATTAGAGTTGTTCAGAAAAGGAGATTGAATAATTTTATATACAGTGAAGGAAATTTGCATAGTCATAGAAAATAAAAACACTGAATACTGAAAAATTGAAAAAAAAATTGCTAACTGTATGGAGAGTGAAGGAAAAGATGAAGTGTATGCTGGGAAAAGGGAATAAAATAGCTAAATCCCATTTTTCAAAGTAAAAATATCAAACATGTAAAATGAAAAAAGTAGAATTATAAGCATGCTGCTTATAAACACAGAGTTAAATGCCAGAAAAAGATGCTTTTAGAGCTGAAAGCAGATGTGAAAGCAGATATGTGGGGTGAGAAGTATCAGGCAAGGGACCCTGTTTTTTGTGTGAAAGTCCTCGTAGCACTATTTGACTTTTTAAGCTCTATCATAAAACTATGTAATAAAAATGAACAGCAATAGCAAAATTTGGAAAAACAAAAACTTAAATGGAAGTACTGGAAGATAAAGGTTTCAAATGAATGAAATTGTATCCTTAGTTGTCTCTCCAGCTCCTCTTGAGTTGTTGTATAAAATGGACACGTATTATGTACCATGAGCCACTGTTAGGAGGTTTCTTATGCATCATCTCATTTAATCCTAATGACAACTCTGTAAATTGTCATTTTTGTCCCCACATCCCAGATAAGAAAACTGAGGCTCATAGTTCTGAAGATTTGCTGAAGACCTCAGGGCTGGCAAAGTCAGACCCAAACTTAAGCCTTTCTCATCTTGTGTCTTAGGCACTTACCATATCCCAGAGTTTCATTTTATTATATAAGAAAGTTTATTTGAAAACTTATGGACTACCAAGCTTCTCCCAGCCTACAGATCCACAGCAGGGTGAATACCTGGATAATAACTAGAATTCCGTGGTTGGAGCAGGAGGGATTTATGAGGAAAAAAAAGGGAACAAGGAAAGAGATACTGAGAGGATTTTTAATTCTCAGAATCAATTGCCCATGTTATTTTAACATTTTGTGCCTTAACGTTTTGGAAGACTATATAGAGAAATTAATTATTCATGGGGTAAGATAATTTACTTCTTTTAGCCACAAGTGAATTATACAGTACCAAACGTGAAATGAGTTAATATGTAATATCATTCAGAAAAACAGGCCTTTTTTGAATGAGAGTCTGAACATAAAAAAAGGCATCTGTAAATTGGTAGAAATACCTAGAAATAGGGTGATTCCTCTAGATCAGCACTTCTTTGCCTTTAAATAAATGAAGTCAGATCCTGAATTTCGAGATTACAAATAATATCAAAATTATTTTCACAGCTGTGCAACATTTATTATCTTGAAAGAATAATGTGGTTTAACTCAATTTAATTTTAATTATTTTAATATTTTATACTTTTGGAGAGAAAAAAGTCTCAAATCAATACATTGCTACTTCTTTAGATTCAAGTTTCAAATTTACCTGTTTGACCTCAAAAAAAAAAAAAAAAAAAAACTAGCCAATCTGCAAGCATTTATGAGAATCTATCACATTCATGGATGGTTAAGACCAGTTCTAAATAAATTTATTTCTGCATGTAGCTCAAGAGTTTTCAGTTAAAGAGGCTATTCTAATTCTCAATCAATACTTTAATGTATGTGGTTAAAATGTAAGTGGTTAAAATCAGTAATTATTATTACAACCATAGTATGTGGTGAAATAGAAAATCAGTTGAACAACAAAATAATATTATAGGTTTCTCGTTCTGATTGTTACCTTCATATATCTAGGAAGGTCACTTGATTTCTACATGACCAGCTATATCCACAAATAAAATTGAGAAAATACCATCTACTCTACTTTACAAGGTTGTTAATATGCTGCAACATGAGACAGCATTTTAAGGAAGCACAAAGGACTATCTATCTACAATACATTCTGAAAAAGAGGCAATGTTGATGATATATTTCCCCCCAAAGCAGAGTCTCCTGCGCTGGACTGCTATTATTAATATTATATGTAGGGGAAGATATTTTCTGAGACATCAGTAATGCTTTTCCTGATGAAACTATTCCCCACAGGTCCTCCAGATTGGAAGGGCTGCATAACCATGCTAGGGAGGTTTGCTGGGTGAAATCACATGGACCATGCCAGGGGCTTGGGTTAGAGAACTGCCTTTGTCATAAGAAAACTTGGGCAATTCACTTAAATGCTCTTAGCCTTAGTTTTCTTGTCCATAAAAAGGAAGCCCTAATATGCTTTATAAGGCTCTCATTATGTTCAAGTGAATAAAGAATATGAATGGCTAGAGTGTAAGAAGCTCTTTATAAATGATAAAACACTATATAAATATGTTATGATGATGCTACTACTAATAGAAATATCAGTATAACATAAATATCCAATTGTCCCATGGTCACTACGAATGGTTTATGGAATACTACATATATTTCTAGTAGTAATTTTGATGGCTTTGGGATTGAAAGTGTACCTCCTAGATCTGGAAAAATTAGGGCCCTATACTCTTGTCTACCGAAAAGGGAAAACTGTAATTATGGAACCACATTACTGTGGAAGCAAAGCGCCCTCCTCCTGAAATCCCACACGTGGCCAGATTAAAGGACTAATGGTAATTAAACATTAACACAGGGTGAATAAGATTAATATTAGAAAAGGATTACATCAGAAAAGATTTACATCAAAGGATTCTTTCTCTTTTCTCCCATAGAAGGCCTAAGACACAAAAGAAGTCTTATGCAAAACATTCTAAGCCTCTCAGTTATTTTAAAAGAAGCTGAAAAAAATGATGAGGTAAGCACAGATTTCTTCTACTGGAAAATACCAAAAGTTATAATATGCTTAAGGATTTACTCCACATATGGGAAATAGCAATATATTGGAGGACAAAATGGGTCACGGATGTCCAGGAACTTGGAAAAATGTTTGGAACATTGTTGGAGGAGAGCATATATAATAGACAGAATGAAAAGGTGCCCATAAGCCATCCCACAAAATTTTAATACCATCACGTGCTCCTTGTTGAGCTACAAAGACGCAAGGATTTTGTTTGTTTGTTTGGTGTTAGATACAAATGCAGTGGATATGTGTCTATGAAATGAACATATAGAATAACATTATATGAACAAACAAAAAGGAATATCTTCAGTGGGGTTGCCCAGGACACTACCAGCTAGGAGCATAGCCAAGATTAGGACCTGGCAGAGGTCTGCTCTGGCCTATGAGGTCAGTGGTTACCTGGGCCCGAGGGATCATGGGGCATTACTTGGGTTTTCTGGGGCTGTACCACACCGGTTTGCTACATTCAGCATTTGTATCTCATGGATACAAATGCATTTCTTTAAATATCAAGATCCATGCTGTTGGTACAAAGCCCAGGGATATTCCTATTAAACACATGTTTCTTGAGCACCTACCATGTACCAGGCACCGCTTTAGGAACTTGGGAGTACAGTATTGACTAGGAGAGCATTGAACTTTAGGATAAAATACAAGATTATGTGCAGTTGAGAATTTTCTAAGCAAAAGTAAATGCAAGATTGGGCTTCTCCAGGACTCAGGTCTACATCTGTTTGGGCTGTCATACAGAATTGCCATAATATTACCAAAATATATATAGCACTCAACAGTTTGCTATGTAAAGTTTAGTAGTATCATAACAACATCACTTAGTTATACAATATACCTTCTTGAGGATCTGTGTCTTCAAGAAGCTTACATTTTAGTGCCACGCTGATTCTAACAAGACCCATTGCGGTGCTGAAGCCCTATTGCTAAGATTGTGAATACAAAATGGGAAAAAAGTTTTGCTGTCACACAACTTTGGCTTGAATGCTGACTGTATTGAGTGCTAGTGCCATGGCTTGGGAAGATACCTTATCTTTTAAGAGCTTGTATTTCTTCATCAGCCCAAAGAAGATGATAATAGTATCTATCGGCATCAAATGTGATATTGCACATGAAGTCACTTTGCAAAATGCAAAGTACTACATAAATGTTAGTGCTGTTATGACGATTCTGTATGCCAGTCCAGATAGATATGGATCTGGGTTCTGAAGACAGCCAGCACAGCATTTTCTTTTCTTTACACGATTCTCAAATATACACAGCTTTGTAGTTTATTCTTATGTTTAATGATTATTAACTTTTAACAAGGTTCTTAAAATTCTTAATATTTTCTACAACTGGGTAGGACCTCCTGGACCATTCTGAATAGGCACATCTCTGGAAGATAGCTTACACTTTGCTGAAATCTAAAGGGACACAATAATTATGCACACTATCTGAAATAAAACTACGTAACATCTGGATTGAATCCCTAATTTTTCTTTTCCTTTACATCTGATATTTTGATTAGAATTGCCTAATACAATGAACCAATCAATTACAGATAACCTATGATAACTCCTATATTTTATGAAAAGATAAATGGATTATAGAAAATTCCCAGTATTTATGAGCAAATTCCCAGTATTATGAGCAAAGAGAATCCTTTCATACAATTACCTACTTGATATTATATTAGAAATACCATTTTCAATGAATTTCAATGAATACCATTTTCAATGAATTTACAAACTATCTGGGGGGAACTGAGAATATATTTCACAGATAGAGAAGGACCTTAGAAAGTTATAATCTTTATAACTTACAAAAAAAAGAGACCACAGACTCATCCTCAAAACAACCCAGAAACTACAGAGTTGATCTCATAAGGAACACACCTGGAAGAAATAGCAAGTTTGACTAGAGATGTCAAAACTATTAGATAACCCTAAATTAGGAATGGGAGAGTGATAACCAGAGGTGACTCCAGTGAAATCTCACCACATAGGGAAAATGTCTCCTCTTATAAAAAGCAATACTTGGATCAAATGGGCCAGACAACAGATGCCCTAAAAGGTCTAAAAAGGAACTAAAAATATATAATTGATGGGTCACAAGACAGACCATTAGAGATTAAGAGTGCTTTTAGAAAAAACATGAGATAAAGGACAATCCCTAGAAAAAAACATAGAAACCAGAACAGTAACAATTCATAAAAATATGTTTGCTTGTTTTTGGTGCAGGCTGTTGTTATTTATGATATGTTGACACAGTGGCAGAACAGTTCAAAAATTTTGGAGATGTTCATTTCTATCTTCTATCTGCCTGTGCTCCCTTTCTAGAGCAGGCTAACACAGCATAGCCTTGTAGACCAGTATAAAGTGGTGCTTTAATCTTATAGACTTACTTGGCCAAATTAATCACTGAAGGGCTACAACTCTTGAAAACATATTGGGATCTGGATGAATTTTCTACTTCAGCTGCACATATTGATTACATTAAGCAGATAAGTGCCATATCTTCAATTTATTTTATGCAGTACAGACAGCCACAGAAAATAAAGAACCAGATGCTGCAAGACAAAAGAATTCAAAAGTGAATGTGTGTGAATTATTGTACAAAAAAAAGGACCAGTCAATTCGTGAACAGATAGAGGCAATGAATACTTTCAATAACAAAAGAAACAAAAACTATAGAGGTACTTAATCACAACTGGTATTCATTATGCAATTAAGATATTTTAACATTTATTAATAAAAGCCTAACATGTTCATTGTATATCACTCTTGGATCAAATTAGGCAGATTTTAATTAAAAGATTACTACTAACAAATAACAATGATGAGATTTGCAGAGGCTAATGCTTAAATCAGGAGATTTATGCCTTATTAAAATGAATTCCTCTAGTTTACAATCATTTTCTACATGTCAGAGCAGCACAAAGAACTGCCTAAGATCACAGAACATTTTGGATCTAAGCAGACCTTATAATCAATCTTTTCTTTTTATTGACACATAAGAGTTATACATATTTATGGGGCACATATGATATTTTGATACATGTATATACCATGTAATGCTCAAATGAGAATAATTGGGATATTCATCACCTCAAACATTTATCATTTCTTTGTGTTGAGAACATTCCAAATTTTTTCTTTTAGCTATTTTGAAATATACAATAAATTCTTGTTAACTACAGTTGCCCCACTCTGCCACAGAAGACTAGAACTTATTCCTTCTATCTAACTGTATTTTTGTACCAATTAACCAACCTCTATCTCTCCCTCCGTGCTCCCCTTCCCAGCCTCTGGTAACCACTATTTTACTCACTGTCTCCATGAGATAAATTTTTTATTATTCAGCCATAAAAAAGGATGAGATCCTGTCATTTGCAGCAACATGAGTGGAACTGGAGGACTTTAAGCGAAATAAGCCAAGCACAGAAAGAGCAATATTGTACATTCTTACTCATATGATCATTCTTTTTGGTAACTGTGAAAACTGAGGTGCATAAGGGTAGCAAATATCAGCGGTGGAATTAGATCTCAATTTCCAATTTCCCAACAATTCTGTTTGGAGGTTCTTTTATTACATCAAACAGTTGTAACAGCCCACAAGGTCTAGGCTGAGTTTTGAAGAGAAAATTGTTTTCTCAGAGGCAAATTTCTAGAAAACTGATAAAGTCTTATAGTAGCTCTCTCCAACTGGGAGAAGAAACTGATGGCATCTAGTGGAGGGAACACTCAGAGTATGCCAAAGGCTTGAAAGATTAAAGAAACAATGGCTTCTAAATTATGCTGATAACCTATTAGTTGGTGCAGAAATAATTACTTTTGCACCAACCTAATAGAAGAAATTCTCTTTACTGTAATAGTGCATTGGCCATTAATAGCATTTGTGGTGAAGTTCAAGAAGGGTCAGACTGGTAAATTATAGCAAGGCTCATGTTGTTTAGGGAGTTGTTATTAAACAACAGATAATTAACAGCTCAAGACCAACTAAAGCATTAACTCCAGTTTCTGGATCTTGTCTAGCTCTGCAGATCCTCTTGCTTGAATAACATCCCTGACCAGTGATACAATAAATGACTCATTAGGACGGTCTTTATGTTGGTGTTAGTTTTGTAGGCACCTACATTCTCACTAAGCAGCTCACAATAAATTGTTTGGTTTTTTTTGTTTTGTTTTGTTTTGTTTTGGGGACGGAGTCTGGCTCTGTTGCCCAGGCTGGAGTGCAGTGGTGCCATCTCGGCTCACTGCAAGCTCTGCCTCCCAGGTTCATGCCATTCTCCTGCCTCAGCCTCCCGAGTAGCTAGGACTACAGGTGCCCACCACTACGCCTGGCTAATTTTTTGTATTTTTAGTAGAGACGGGGTTTCACCGTGTTAGCCAGGATGGTCTTGATCTCCTGACCTCGTGATCCACCCACCTCCACCTCCCAAAGTGCTGAGATTACAGGCGTGAGCCACCACGCCCAGCCACAATAAATTCAAAAGTAAATGGTTTTGAAAAATTTATTGGTTTCCGGCTGGGCACGGTGGCTCATGCCTGTAATCCCAGCACTTTGGGAGGCCAAGGCGGGTGGATCACAAGGCCAGGAGTTCAAGACCAGCCTGGCCAACATAATGAAACCCCGTCTCTACTAAAAATACAAAAATTAGCCAGGCATGTTTGTGTGTGCGTGTAGTCCCAGTTACTCCGGAGGCTGAGGCAGGAGAATCTCTTGAATCCGGGAGGTAGAGGTTGCACTGAGCTGAGATCGTGCCATTGCACTCCAGCTTGGGCAAAAGAGCGAGACTTCATCTCAAAAAAAAAAAAAAGGAAAGAAAAAATTTACTGGTTTCCTTCTACTTCTGCAAATTTAAAAGCAGCCTGAAGATAGCAGAAACTGCTGATAAAACGTGGGCTGAACTAGTCTTTTGAATCTGAACCCTTTCTGGGAATGAGGGTGGTTCAAATGCAACCTTTTTGGGAAACCTTTGCTTAATTGGTAAGTTTGTTACCAATATGAAGCTTGGACAACAGAAATCATACACTATCCATAGGAGACAATGAGTGAAAGGAACTGAAGCCAAGGCCAGTGCCTGCATAGTGTTTGGAGAATCTGAAATTTATGTTCCTAGAGAAAGAAGGAGGACATGAAAGGCTGGGAGATATCTTTGGAACCGAAATGGAAAACCAATAGGGTAAACCGAAATTTAGAGGGAAAGAGAGATTTCAGTCTATAGAGTAATACAGTTACAAAGTACACTCACTGATTGTACACATGTCACCACAGCTTTGTTGTAGCCTTAAAAGATGACTTGTTATTCCTGGAAGTGATCTTACAGTTACTGTTTATTTTATTAAAACAAGGTCTTTCTGGCAAACCTGATCATATCCTTCAGCTTCTCCCCATTGCCTAAGAGTTTGTGTACAAACTTCTTATGGCATTCTGAACCCTTTTCCATCTCTTTTCCTTACTCATCTCTCATTACGTCCTTCCTTCACATCTTACACTTGAGCTACAGGACCACTTGCAAGTCTCCAAACGTTGTGTCATAATGGTTTGTGTTCATTGTTTTTTCTTGTGCTGCTTCCTTTGCCTAAATTGCTCTTTTTGTTCCTTCCCTTGAACCCTTATGAATCTGCTGTCTTGCAAAACTTTCAATTGATGAAACTATTCCTAACCTACGCCTCAGGGAGAACTGACCATTCACTCATTTGTGCCCCAATGCATCCCACAGATGCTTAGATCATAGTAAGGATTCTATCTTAAGGCATTTGTTTGTTTGAGAGTTGGTCTCAAATAGACTGTGAACAACACTGGGTTGGGAACCCTCTCTGCTTTATTGCTATAGACGTAGTTCTTAGCATCATGCTTGCATAGAGAAGATACTTGATATTTGAAGAATGAATGAATGGACCAATCAACCAATCACTGGATAAATATATACTTGATGAGACTGGTCTTAATTATACTATTGCAGCATTATCATTGCTTTAAAATGTTTGTAAAAAAAATATAAGAATAAGCACTGCACAAACTCTCATTATCTTTTTCCTTCTTGGGCAGAAGAAACATTTTAGAGAATCTCAAAGTTAGAAAGGACCTTAAAAATAAATTCACTGGAAAAGAAAAATCAAGTTCCAAGTATAAGAATCATAACTAATGACATAGATACAATCATATTTATTAGGGGACAAGAAATACATCTCTAGAAAATCAAGCAAATAAGGAACAGAATAAACACAGCACATGGTTTAAAAAGACTTATTACACTCAGCTACTCAGAAGGCTGAGGCATGAGAATCACTTGAACCCGGGAGGCGGAGGTTGCAGTGAGCCAAGATCACGCCACTGCACTCCAGCATGGGTGACAGAGTGAGACTCTGTCTCAAAAACAAAACAAAACAAACAAACAACAACAACAAAAAACTTATTACAGAGATTAAGGACATAAAAAAAAATAATTGTAGTGACATTTGGAATTCAAGGCACAAACAAGGAATAACAGAAGAAAATAAATAGACCAGAGCATTATAGGAATAGATTAAAATTTTAAAATAATCAAAATAATTAAATGCTTTATTTCCAAAGGCATATTCTGTAAGTTATAGCACAAAACTAGACAGTATTCACAAATACTTTGTAATAATAATTTCTAGTTTTTTCCCAATATAAGTGGTTGGTTCACTTGGATCAATCTTTATGCACCTCCTCGTCTCCTCTTACTTTTTTCCTGGCCAAAGTTACTACACAACCTGACTATAAGACAGGACTTCTGATGCTGCCCTAAATCGTGGTGATGGTCCAGCATAACCTTTGGTTTCAGGCTTATAAGACTGATAAGGAGACTGGAAGGGCCAGGCTAGAGGAAGAATCTATATCTGGCCTCTACTAGGCAGGTAGTCACAACACTATTGTAAGGGCAATATCTTCCTTCTGGGTCAGAGACACTATGAAGGACTATGTCTTTGAGGTTTACAAAGTGCTTTCAAAACTATTTGCCATGATATGCCCAGTGGGATGTAGAAGGCAACTTTTTCTCTCATTTGTTTTCAACAGAAATCACTGATTGATCTGCCTTAACACTATCCTTTGCTTCAGTGCTATTTGTAAACTGCCTTGCTCCAGGAGGAATAGGATAGCCTAAAATGAAAGTGACATGAAAAAAGAAAGAAACAATGGGTGAGGACCTAACATGTAGCCAGGAATCAGGTAAAAATGCATACAGTAATGACCTACACAGTTATTACTGGGTGTGGCTAAGATAACACAAATCAGAGCCAAAGGAGATGCCTTTGATCATTGACTTCCTTGGACACAAGTAGATTAATGGCCTTTTAAGCATTAGGTAATATAGGGTCAGCCCTTGGAGAGAAAACTCCCTTGAGGAAGCTCCAAACACTGTCAAGTAATAGAAAGGCACACATTCTGAAGGCATATTTAAATCCAGCGGCTTACTTTGCGTAAGTGAAATTATTAAGATGTAACATTTAACTTTTTATTTTTTTTAACAATGTAGGTTAAATGTAACTTTGGCCATCAGCATAATAGACTTTGTATCCATGGTGGTAAAACATGTTATGGAATTTGAAATATATGGTGGAAAAATATACTCAGGAGATTTTTAATATCCAGAAATAAATTCAATAAATATATTTCCAAATAAATTGCAAATAAAATTTAAGCATTCAAAAATCAAAAATGTATAATGGGAGAGGAGCAGCAATATGTGGAGATGTGAATGATCAATTGACTTTGAAAATTTGAAGCATGTGAAAGCACTGAAGTTTTGATGCTACTCAATGGCACAAAAGAATAGAAAGGAGGCAGATTTTGTTTCCAAGTTATTAATGATTGATTAATGACCCAGAGAATGACTAATGATATGAGACTGCATGACAGCACATATGTGAAAGTGCTTTGTAAGCTTTAACCAGCTGATGATGTTCATCATCATCATTAGGCTTCTATTACATGTCACATATTGTGCTTGTTGCTGCAATTAGGATAAGATAACACGGGCAGACAGCTGTGGCCCCACAAGGCAAGCTTTATGCACTGATGTTCTTTGGTAGTTGGGGGTGGGGTCACATAGAATGTGAGGGTCAACCTTACAGGTCTAGTCAGTAACACACAGAAATTTTTATGTACTGTCATTCTCCTTTACCAAACCTGCTTCTCTCCCCATGTCTAGCGTTAATGAACCAAATTAACCATCCTTGCAAGCAAATGACATCTAGCAAGGGCAGTTTCAGAGAAGTCCAAGCTTCAAATAGTATAATCTTGCAAAGTCAGTCATGGCTCCAGCCCCAGTTGGGGCGTGCCCCTTTATGTATTCACACAACAAAGCTGAGGTTACGCTTGACTTTGTTGTACTCAGGATCTGGGATGCCTCATTTCCTTTTTGCCCGGCACTGTACGTATGCGATAAATGCTGATGACTGAATAGGAACTGTTTAAGATTTATCTTATCACTCTGAAGGCAATTTATTTTCATCTGGGGAAGATAAAGGAGGGATTTTGGATTTTGCAAAAGAGACACATATTTGTTGCATTTCTATGAGACAAGTTAAAGTCAGTTTGGTTTTCCTTCCACTGTTTTTACCTATTATTTGAATAAGAATCATGTCAACTGCTTTCCTCCCCTTCTTCCAAAGAAACTACAATGAGCAAAAAAAAAACAAGCCATTCTCATTCATTGATTTAGTTAAGGACATGTCCAGTCCCAGGCACTGCATTAGGTACTGGGGAACTCTGATGAATAAGTTACAGTTCCTGCTGCCTAATATATCCCTCATGAGTAAATGAATGAATAACTTGTGACTCACACATAGTAATGTTTTAGGGAAAGAGAAAGTTGTTGGCTTGAATCGCCTTAGAATAAGCCACAGGGCTCACAGTGTTGTGTCATAAATAGCAGAGCAGATGTAACCCTCGGCCTGCCTCCAGTTCACAGTCTGGTGCAGGGCTTGCCACAAGTACATAAGGTTCCACAATACAAGGCATCGTGTGTTTTGCTGCAAAAGAGGAGGTGAAGCAGATGGGGGATGTAAAGATGTTATCCACTAGGCTGGCGAGGGAAAAATTACAGCCGGAACTCTTTCCCAGGAAGGAATTCAGAAACTAAATCCAGCACAAAGGAAAGATGACCCCGTGTTGGTTTGTACCTTACTGTCCTTTCCTGTGTTGAAACGTTAACATTTTCAGATATAATAGGTCTTTTTTTCCAGTTCACTCAGCACAGACAATGTGATAGAAGCCTGGACGAAGTTGGCCCATCAGCAGGGCTTTGCGCTTAAAACAAAGATCTGAGCTTTCCTGACTGTGTAAATGAGAGTTCGGACATTAATACACAGAGAAATGAGTGACACATTTGGTTGTAGGGATTAGTGCCACTGTATGGAAATGCCACGTTGGCGCCCCTACATGAACATTCTAGACCTCTTAAAGTGTGAATGGAGCTTCCATCCACCTCCCCAAAAAGCAAATTTCCCTTTAAGTGGCACTCCATTCAAAGTGTTTTTGGGGTTATTTTTTTTAATCCTGTAAAAAGAAGGGAATTACAATTAGGAAATATACTTTTTCCTTCACAAGAGAACTGAAAGATAAGAAATTTGCCTTTTTGTTGAGTTTATTTATCAAAAGGAAATGTAAAAGCAAAATGCCTAATATGAAACACTAATGAGAATTATTCAATTTAAACATTATCTATAGATTATTCAATTTTATTAGCTAGAGCCAGTAGACAATAAGACAAGAGGTTTAATTTACCATACTTTTAGTTACAATGCCTACTTATAGCAGGGTTCCTCATGTGTAAGAGATGTACAATGAATGAGTTTATGTAAATGTTCATTTAACAATCCATTGTGTATCCTCAAGAATACAAAAAAGAAAATATCTTCTCTGGAATGTGGAATTGTATAGGATTTTAAATTGTCAGATAATTTTTCTTTTGCTGATTTTTTTTAAATAAAAAAAAATACTGTAATTCCATCATTTTGGGAGACCAAGGCAGGAGGATCTCTTGAGCCTAGGAGTTTGAGACCAGCCTGGGCAAAATGGCGAAACCTATCTCTACAAGAAACACAAGAATTAGCAAGGCATGGTGGTGTACACCTGTAGTCCCAGCTACTCAGGCAGCCGAGGTGAGAGGATCACCTGAGTCCCCGGAGGTCAAGGCAGCAGTGAGCTCTGACTGTGTCATTGACCGCCTGCCTGGGTGACAGAGTGAGACCCTGTCTCAAAAAACAAAATAAAATACAAAAACACCTCACTCTTTTAGCAAACTTGACTATCTGAAAAGCAGCCCCAAATCATAATGATATTTGTTAACTAAATACTTGCCTGATAAGAAAAAAAAAAAAGTCTTCTGTGAAGTTACTTATTTTTAATAACAGAAACACGACTCACGTGCTCATTCTGCTTCCACTTTCTCTAATTCACTGCCTGCACCAATAAGTATATTAATGTGGTTTCCAAGAGCTCAGCAGGTTAGAAATAGCTTGGGGAAGAGTGTAAAGAAGGAGGAGGGATAAGAAGGCAAGGACCTCAGAGGCGGATAAGTAGGAAGTAACCAGAAAACAAAGCATGCTGGGGCCAACACATATTAACAAGCCTGGAACAGCCCAACTTTCAGCACTATTCAGACCCAATAGCCACAAAATGACACAGTCCTCAAGGAAGGGCTAAATTGGGTTTGTTATACTTAGTTTAAGAAGACAGTAATCACTGAGAATATATATTTTTCAGAGGTGTTGAAGTTTTGCTGTAGAGACAGGTCAACAAGATTTATAGCTATAAATAGAAAATATTTTAAAAGAGGGCTTCAGGGAGAGTCTTCATTGAACAATGGTTTCTTTTGATATCAGTAAAATCTGAAAGGAGCTTTTCTAACAATTTTGTTTATATGTCAGAGCTTAAAGTTTTGTTATAGCTGGGGAAGCTTTCCTTATAATGATCCCTGAGTCTCATAACATCTGCTTTGTTGATGGTGCTGTTTAATGAAGTAGGTAAGCAAAAACTCAACTGTTTTGGCAAGTTTCAAGATATCCTGGGTAGATGCCAGTAATCCCGAAGAGCCACCTCCAGAGCATCAGTAACAATTAGATATGACTCCCGTCAATCATGGATTATCCGCTTTCCTCCAGTTGAATTTCTGAGCCTACGAATGCAAAGTGGGTCATATTCTAGAGGAGTATTTCCCGAACCTATGCCTTTTATAGCACATTCCTGCATGATGTTGCTTTAAAAGTTTCTGAAGTTAAGTATGTTTGAGATTGCGGTACATTGTAATCTTCTCCTGGAGATACCAAATACACACTGACATATTAAAGAACACAAGTGCTGCAGTAAAGAAGGCTGTTTAATTTTGTTTAAACCAATATTCCCTAAACGAATGTAATGAAAAGTCTCTCTCTTCTTTGTTTAGAGATCAGCAGCAACTGTTAACATCTTACAGAAGATACCAAAGGTCCTATGTTAGAATTTTTACAAACCAACTGAGGGTGACAGCCTCCATTTAGTTGTAATTATACAATTATATTATTCCATATTTTTTCTAAATAAAATACATTTAGTTATTCTGAAGAGTAACATACTACTGTATAGACAGGCCAACAAGATTTATATCCATAAATGGAAGCATCAACATTTTAGAAATACCTAGAAATGTGATGAATAACCTTTTGTCATCTCTATAATAAATATGCTCCAATGACCAATATACAAACATTATTATCCTCTCTGTCTGGGATCTGGATTCTAATAAGAAAGTCGTTTCTTTTTTTTTTTCTTTTGAGACAGTGTCTTGCTGTGTCACCCAGGCTGGAGGGTGGTGGTGCAATCGCAGCTCACTGTTTGCCTCAACAACCTGGGCTCGAGTGATCCTCCCACTTCCCAGGTAGCTGGGGATACAGATGTATGTCAAAACGCCTGACTATTTTTTACTTTTTTTGTAGTGACAGGGTCTCACTATGTCACCAAGGCTGGCCTGCAATCCTCCTGCCTCCGCCTCTCAAAGTGCTGAGATTACAGGTGGGAGCCACCGAGGCCAGCAGAGATTCATTTCTTGTTTGAGAATCCTGACTTTTCTATTCTCAAACAAACAATAATAGCTCACAAACTATGAGCTATTAAATAAAAGTATGATTTTGTTCTTCCTTGACAAATTAAAAAAATCTTAATTTTGCTAAATTTTTATTTCTTTCATAAATAGGGGAAGAAGTTTTGTGAATTTATCAGCTATTTCCTATTGTTAAAAAAAAAAAGAATTCTAGGTAGTAGCCAGGGATTTTAGAGATTACATATATTACAGAAAATAAATGAGGAGGGATGAAAAGAAAATCTCGAAATGGAAATGACATATAGGTTTCATTTTCTGCAATTAGCCTCGAACAGGAGCCAACTGAATGATCCTTCACTGGGCCCGAGCACTGAAAGAGAGGGCCGAAATCAAAGGCAGATAGGGCTGGTGACCTGCTTGTTAAATTAGTGCCATTTTTTTGTTAAATTTCAGGGAAGTAAATGCCAAGAGTGTCTTGGGAGTCCTTGGAAGTTTGGGAAAGGTTTCTCCAGGACTAAAGAATAATATGTAGATGTGGATTTTCAACTTTGTTAGTTAAAGTGAATAAAAATGATCTTTTAAAAAAAGTACAGGCTGGGCATAGTTGCTCATGCCTGTAATCCCAGCACTTTGAGAGGTCAAGGAGGGCGGATCACCTGAGGTCAGGAGTTCGAGACCAGCCTGGCCAACATGGCGAAACCTGCTATCTACAAAAAATACAAAAAATAGCTGGGCGTGGTGGCAGGTGCCTGTAATCCCAGCTACTTGGGAGGCTGAGGCAGGAGAATTGGTTGAACCCGGGAGGCAGAGGTGGCAGTGAACCGAGACTGCTCCATTACACTCCAGCCTGGGCAACAAGAGTGAAACTCCATCTAGAAAAATAATAATAAAATAAAAAATAAATAAAAATAAAGTCCAGATGCAGAACAAGAAAGGTGGAGAAACTCTGAGATAAATAAGCTAAATTGAAAAAGGACAAACCCAAGTATATGAGAGCTGTATACATTTGTTATCTACTCTTGAGATTTATATTACCATACTTTATAGCACAGTTTATTGAAAACAGTATAATTTTACTTAAAAATACAGTTTATGTTATCCCTATATGTTTAAATATGTCTACTTGCTAAAATGTATTTGTGACTCTGAAATCAATACTGGCAGGGCTTGCACCATCCTCTGTGGACATGTGTAGAGTGACAAACAATTAGAGTCACCCCATGTGCATGTTGCATGTTCCCAGCTGAGGCAGGACAAGGTGACACTTTGCCTCCTCATTTCAGTTGCATGCTGTGAACTTTTCATGGTCTATGTTGTGCCAGTTTTTACATTTTAATACTTTTTGTTGATGATTTTGCTCTTAAAATGTCCCCCAAGTAAGTGCTGAAGTGCTGTGTAGTGTTTCCAAGTACAAAAAGGCTGTGATGTGCTTTAGGGAGGAAATATATGTTAGATGAATTTCATTTAGGCATCAATTGCAGCAGCATAGATGCAGCTGTTGGCCCTGAACTCAAATTTCTGTATGTCTTTGTTTTAGATTCAAGGGTACAGGTACAGCTTTATTGCATGGGTGTGTTGCATGACACTGAGGTTTGAGCTTCTACTGATCCCATTGCCCCAGTAATGAACATCGTACCCAATAGGTAGTTTTCTAACCCTTCATTCCCTTTCCCCATCCCCTCTTTTTGGGATCCTCAGCGTCCGCTGTTTCCATCTTTGTGTCCGTGTGTACCCAATGTTTATCTCCCACTTATAAGTGAGAACATATGTTATTTGGTTTTCTGTTTCTGCATTAATTCACTTAGGATAATAGCCTCCAGCTGCATCTATGCTGCTGCAAAGGGCATGATTTCATTCTTTTTAATCGCTGCCTAGTATTTCATTGGGTATATGTACCACATATTCTTTATCCAATCCACCACTGATGGGTACCTGGTTTGATTCCATGTCTTTGCTATTGGAAATAGTGCTTCAATAAACATACTAGTGCAGGTATACTTTTGAGAGGACAATTTATTTTCCTTTGGGTATCTATCTAGTAAAGGGATTTAAGCTCAATGCCAATGAATCAACAATATATATTAAATAAAATGTCTTTGAACAGACATACACATAAATCAATGTCATATATCAGTTAGTTGACAAAAATCTTATGAGCAGAGGCTCCCAGGAACCTGTGTATTTCCCTTAGGAGCAGTGGTTCCATATTTGCTAATTCAGTGTTCATGGTGACTTTATAGAACATAATTACTACAGATAATGAGAATCAACAATTAAATAATATTAAATCATTTCAATAGAAAGGTAGAGAGTTTCACCTCAGACAGACTAGTTGGTTTCAGACCAATGTTTGCATTACAACAACCATATGAGCTGGACAAAATACATATAAAGTTTTGAAAACATTGTGAGCTATGAAAGCGCAAGAAATGTGGGGCCAAAATCCAGGAGGGAAGGGAGCCCATATAGCTAAGGAAAGCAATACTGAAAAAAACTAAATAAGACCTAAACAAATGGGGGCATACAGCATATTCATGAATTCCAAGATTGAATCTTATAGAAATGTCAGGCCTCTCCACATTCATCTAGATTCAATGTAATTTTAACTGAAATCCCAGGGAGAGATTCGAATAGCAGATGCAAGCTTGAAGACAAATTTGGAGTATCCACACTCGCACATATGAACAGTTATTAGAAAGCTACAGTAATTAAGACAGGGTGGCAGTGTCACAAAAATAGACTAATAGACCAATAGAACAGAATACAGAGTCCAGAAGCAGACCTACGCATATATTGATACTTGATACATGAGCAAAGTGACACTTCAAAGAAGAAGGTGAAGGACAAATGGTGCTGTGTTAACTGAATATCCATATAGGAAAACAACAAAACTACCGCATCTTATGTCATGAAATAATAATTCCAAGTAGGCTGTAGATATAAATGGGAAGTGGGAAATAAAGTTTCTAGAAGGTAATAAAGCATCTTTATTTCTTTGGAGTAGGCAAAGATTTCTTAGACAAAACACAATAGCATGAGCCACAGGTGAAAAAAGATTAATTGCAGTGCATTAAAAATGTGAACTTCTGTTCATCAAAAAACTCCATTGTAAGAAATAAAATACAAGTCACATAGCTGATTGCTTAGTTTCCAGACAGGACATAGAAAGCCATCTAATTTAGAAGAGTATCCTGAGGGCAGGGAAGAAAAAGGATTTGCAAGCTGGTTCTATCTAGCTCTTATCTGTCGCTGTCCAAGTACTCCACATAGGACCTTACATTTCTACGTCAAGTCAGCTGGCCTTTCCAGGTAGCCTCTAGGTAACTCCTAGAGATGATGGGAGTGGCTAGACCCTTCATAGTGTGGTAGCGTTGGGCTTGAGAATCTGAACTGCTGCAGCTCCAGCCATGGTGGACATGAAGGGATCCATGCTGAAGCCCAGCCCTAGGCAGCCAGTAGTGTCAGGGAAAGAGGCAACAGCATTAGAAGCTTGGGCTGTCCATTGAGCAGGTAGACAAAGGCCCAAAAGGTAGGGGTTAGGAGGAATTAGTTAACAGGGGGTGGAGGGGCATGCACATAAATTGGGTCCAATATACAATCTAATAGGAAAGTTGGCAAAGGACTTGATGAGGTTCTTTGAAGACTTTCAAGGGGCCAATAAACATATATAATAAGATCAAGATTATTAACCTAATTTGTCATCAAGAAAATGAGAATTATTTAGGTCAGTGCAAAAGCAATTGTGGTTTTTGCCATTAAAGGTGATGGCAATTACTTTTGCACCGACCTAAACTATGATGATATACCAGTGCATTCCCACCCTAATAGCTAAAAGTAAAAAGACTGACAATATAAAGTATTGATAAGGAAGGGGGACTGAAACTTTTAAATACAGAGTGGAGTGTAAATTGTTACAATTTGGAGTGTCATTTGATAAGACTACTTGGAATTTGTCACTAATGTTGATTATGTACATCCTATAATCCGGCAATTCCAGTCCTAGGCAAATAACAAAAATGCATACATATATTCACCAAAAGATATGTGTATAAGTGCTTATAGTGCCATTATTCATAATAGTCTCAAATTGGACACAAATTTTTATCAATAATAGATCAATAAATTGTGGCATGCTTACACAATGGAATACTATGTAGCAGTGAACAAGAGCAAACAACTGTTACATACAGAAACATGGGTGATTCTCATCAACATAATGTTAAGCAAAATAAGTCAGATGCAAAGGAACACATGATTCTGTTTTTATAAAGTTTGGAAACAAGTAAAATTAATCACGGTATCAGGATATGATTATTTTGGAGGAGGAGACTATGAATAGTGACTGGGAAGGGACAAGAGTAGGACATTTAAGGTGCTGTCTGAATGGACCTGACTAGTAGTCGTATAAGTATATGCACTTTGTGTTAATGTATTCTGTAATATGACTTATCTACTTTTCTAGTTGTTATATATATTTAGAAGTTTATAAAAATAAAAAGAATAAAACTTGGTAAATATATAAGATAAATGGGTATGCTATAGAAGCTGAATCTTTGATTATTGCATTATCACTTTCTATACTCTTCAGCTTCTAAAAATCAAGATTATGCTATAACATGCAACTGAAATGGCCAAGCTGTGAATAAGAGTTATCAAATGGCAGCTAAAAGCAGTTACTATGGGCCAGGCACTGCTCTAATCAGTTTGCATATGGTTACTATTTTCATCCTGCTTTAATTACCCTATGAGGTCATTACTATTATTGTCTGAGCTCTTAATTCATTGCTCAGCACTGCTAAAGGGAATATATGGCTTTCAACTCTAACCTGTCTTTGACTTTGCTGCAGCAATGAAAAGTGATGATATCACCTTCCTTGAAGTTCACATACCTTGACTTCTATTACAGCAGCTCTCTTTCAAAGTGTGTATCAGAAATAGTAGTCTTATGGGATGTTATTCAGGTTTACTCAGTCTGAAAAGTGTTTTTGGCTCAATATGTCAGGAAATTCCTAGATTATATAACTTAAACAATTTTCCTTACCAGAGGACTTTTCACAAAAGAAAATCTTCAAGAAGAAATATCTTAATAACATGCAGCATTTCCAAAACTTATTTGTGACCAATGAATCACATTCTAAAGATCAAAATCACAGAAGTATGGTCCTGTGGGTCACACTTTGGAAAGGATGTTATTATTTCAATTACTCTTGGTGTTCCCCACCCTTTCTGGCCATTGTTCCTTGGTCTACATTACAAAAAGCCTGTTTTTGGAAGAACTTTTAAACAGTGGTCTTCCCCAGGGCTCCATTTAGGTGATCCTTTCATTTATCTTATTCTATACTCCCTTCCAGAGTAATTTCCTACAAAATCATGCCTCAAATACGATCTAAAACTTCATAACACCAAAATGAACCCTCTTACAAATTTTCTATTTCTATATTTGACCATGTGCTAATGGACTCCAATTAGATGCTTCAATGGCATCTTTAATTTATATGTCTAAACATTAACTCATGACATTCTACTAAAACCTGCCTCATGTATATTCTTTATCAATGAACATCACCATCATGAATTTATCAGTGATTAAAATAGAAATCTGTACGTCTGTAGCCTCCCCTCTGATACTCACTTTCCCACTCATTATCTAAAGGTCACTTAGTCCTGCTGATTCTAGTTTCTAAATATGTCTCAAATCTGTTTTCTCCTGTTTGTCCCTGTTACCAATACAACTGTTTTAGTTCATGCCTTGATTTTTTCTTGCTGCACTACAACAGCATCCTTCTAATAAGCCTGATCATACCCAATCATATCTTCCCATTTGCCTCCCTAGAATTAATGCAAACTTTCCCCTATACCATTGTCCCTTCTCTCCTTCTGGCAATAGCTGGACTTGACCTGGATAAAGAGTGGCTCAGTAGCCAGGAATGAGGATTGAGGGCCTGGAAGGAGGCAGTTGGCTGCTACCTTAGGCAACAGAAGGATGTCTAAAGAAAGAAAAGAGTAACTATGGGTCAAAATAATCAGTGTGGATTCCTTCATGAGTGTCTCAATCTGTGGATAGTTTTGAAGACAGTTTTGTGGCCAGTATACACAGGAAAAGTCAAAGAAAAGAAAGAAGGGGCAAATAAATATTTAAAAGGATAAATGTAATCTTCTCCAAGAATCATTATACTGATTTTTAGTGTTCCAGGCACTTTATAATTCTCACTTAGTGTTTTTTCCCCCCAAAGGTATGAAGTTAAGAATATTGGCTAAAGGCTAAACAATTTCTCAGTTAAAAATTGCAGAACAAAACAGCCCTTTTATGGATCAAACATTATGTTTGGGAAAAATCATTTTGACATTTGATAAAGAAGTAAAAACAACTCTCCTAAGATGATGTTCTGAGTATCTGCCTTATGGACTTGATAAAGTGAGGTAAGCATAACCAGTTAAAACAAATTAGAATTATTCTTAGCCTAGCTTCTCAGATAGTGCAGATAGTAGGTGAGGAAAGTGAGGAGAGAGTAAGGTGGCTCTGTGAATAAATGTAAAAACATGTTTGGGTAGTTTATCTTAAAGTCAAACATATTTAGGCAAGGAGCAGCCTATGAGAAGTCAAAACAAATGTGGATATTGATCCTTAACAAGTGCTTGAGAAAACAGACTTGAAGAGAAAGCCTGGAAAACACAATAAATGATGAGAAGAGAAGCAAACTAAAATATATTGGAAACCAACACTCTGGCAGGCACATTTCATGGTATTTTAGATTTGCCTCTCTCTTTCTCTCTCTCACCATTTACAATGCTATTGAGGTACAATTGACATATTCAAAATATATAATTTGATGAGGCTTAACATGCATATATAAGCATGACATTATCACTATAATGATGATAATGTACATTTACATCATTCCCAAAAGTTTTCTCCTTCTCTGAAATCCATTCTTTCCAAGGAACCCACTTGGATACAAAAGTATCCAATCTATGAGATGTATGCTTGTAAAATAAAATTAATTAGGCAACCTACAAATGTAGACTAGGGCTTGTATGTACTATCTCTAATAGCGAAATTGCTGAACCCAATTCTACCCAAAATAGTAGATACAACATTTTGTTTTCTTTTCCAAATTTGTGATGAATTGTCTTCCATAATATTTGATTTTGCTTTCCTGGGCTCTGTTCCTCTGACATCATTCTGAGGTATAAACTTTCGATTCTACCTGTACACAGAGGTATCCCAATGGTCTTATTTAGTTCACCCAGAAAAGCTTTACAGCATATTCATAGTCCCTGGGGGTCAAAAATCAGCACTCTAATCAGTGCAGTGTAGTGACCTCTTTTTCATTGCACTGGCCAGGATCATTGTTCCCCTAGGTTTCATACTTATCACATCACTGACAAAATTGAAAGAAGTTTAGAGATAGATATTAAACAGAAAGAAAGGCCATCAAGTTCACACACATTTGTTTACAATGTCCAAATTCAAAACTAGCAGAGGGAAAAGCTGCTGCCAAAATGTGCAAGAGTTTCTATAGCAGGAAAAGACAAAAACAACCAACAATTATTTAAATGAATAAATATCTTAGTATTATCAAGTACTAAATGTTCTAGAGGAACATTCATGATGCCCAGTCGTACCAGAAAAAAAGCACCAGACTGGACTTGACTAATGGATGAATTTTTTTTTGTCTTAAATCTATATTTCTGTCTCTGTGATACTCTGAGCAACTCAATGTCTCTCTCTGTATGTTCTTTCAGGAGTAAAATGCTGGCTTATCCATTAGTCTTGAAAACATAAAAATTGCTAAGCATACAGGTTCTTCCTTTCCTCTATATGACGGCCACAGACCACACCTAAACTCCATCGCACTGAAATATTCTACTGGTTACAGAAAAGATCAGGTCAAAGAATAAAGAAATGAAGGTATTGACCCCTTTCCATGTTTTCCAGGCAAAATAACTTAGATCACAGCCTTCAATGACAGCCGATAAATACCACACTATGGTTTGAACGTATGTGTCCCTTCAAAATTCATATGTTGAAATCTAACCCTCAGTGCAATAGTATTAAGAGGTAAGGTCCTTTTGGAGGCAATATTTAGGTCATGAGAGCTCCTTCCTCATGAATGGAGTTAATGACCATATAAAAGAGGCTTCACATAGCATTCATCCCCTTTTCTTTCCATCATGTGAGGACACAGCATTTGCACCTTCGGTCTTGTGAGAACACAGGAACACGGTGCTATTTTGGAAGCAGAGATTCCTCATGATACACTGAACTTCCTGGCACTGTGATCTTGGACTTCCTAGCCTCCAGAACTGTGAGAAATAAGTTGTTTATAAATTATTCATTCTAAGGTATTTTGTTAAAGCAGCAGGAAAACACTAGGACACATCATGATATGTATTTCTTAGTCATTGAAGGTACAATGAGAGATCATATGATGTGCCAAAAGAAACTCCCTGCAGTGATGGACGCTGAAGCAGAACAGATGTGTAGTGTGATAATTAAAGGGCATGGAGTTACTATTGAATAATGACAATGCAGAGTCCAGTGTCCTTGAGCAAACATAGGAGACAGCTAGGGAGTGGTTACAGCAGGCCTTGAGTGAGACTCAGTGCTGAATGGGCTTCTGGTCTGACCCAGCACAGTCCTAGTGGTGGTGGTCACAGGAGTGCTTGTGTCACTTCACCCTCAGCTCTAGGTAACTCAGAACGGAGAAAGAGACACTGTTTGGGAAAAAGTAAGGGAAGAGAACAAGTGTCTCTGCCTAGTGATCCAGATAATTTTTCCAGATCTTGTCCAAGACCATCAAGACAGTACCTCCAGGAGTTTGCAAGAACTACAGTGTTACTGGACTTTGTTACTGGGTGCCTACTAATGCAGATAGATAGCTTAGATTATAACACCCAAGTCCTTTTGAATACCTGGAAAGCCTTCTCAAAAAGGATGGGTACAAATAAGCCCAAACTCTGAAGACTACAATAAATACCTACCTCTTCAATGCTCAGATACATACACACATCCACAAATATCAAGGCCATCCCAGAAAACATGACCTCATGAAATGAGCCAAATAAGATCCTAGAGAAACAGAGAGATGTGACCTTACAGACAAATAATTCAAAATAGCTGTTTTGAGGAAACTCAAATAAATTCAAAATAACACAGAGAAGGAATTCAGAATTCTATCAAATTTAACAAAGAGATTGAAATAATTTTTAAAAATCAAGCAGAAATTCTGGAGCTAAAAAAATGCATCAGAGTCTTTTTTTTTTTTTTGAGACGGAGTCTTACTCTGTCGCCCAGGCTGGAGTGCACTGGCCCCATCTCGGCTCACTGCAAGCTCCACCTCCTGGGTTCACACCATTCTCCTGCCTCAGCCTCCCAAGTAGCTGGGACTACAGGCGCCCATCACCATGCTCGGCTAATTTTTTTTTTTTTTTTTTTTTTTTTTGTAGAGATGGGGTTTCACCGTGTTAGCCAGGATGGTCTTGATCTCCTGACTTTGTGATCTGCCCGCCTCAGCCTCCCACAGTGCTGGGATTACAGGCATGAGCCACCATGCCTGGCCACATCAGAGTCTTTTAATAGCAGACTTGATCAAGTAGAAGAAAGAATTAGTGAGCTTGAAGGCAAGCTATTTGAAAATACATGTCAGATGAGAGAAAAGAAAAAAAAAAATAAAGCAAGCCTACAAGATCTAGAAAATATCCTCAAAAAGGCAAATCTAAGAGTTATTGGCCTTAAAGAGGAAGTAGAGAAAGAGATGGGGTAGAAAGTTTATTGAAAGGGATAATAACATAGAGTTTCCCAAACCTAAAGAATGATATCAATCAATATCCAAGTACAAGAAGGTTACAGAACACCAAGCAGATTTGATCCAAAGAAGACTACTCCAAGGCATTTAATAATCAAACTTCCAAAGGTAAAGGATAAAGAAAGAATACTAAAAGCAGCAAGAGAAAAGAAACAAATAACATATAGTGGAGCTCCAATGTGTCTAGCAGGAGACTTCTTAGTGGAAACCTTACAGGCCAGGAGAGAGTGGCATGGCATATTTAAAGTGCTGAAGGAAGAAAAAACTTTCACCCTAGAATAGTATGTCCAGCAAAAATATCCTTCAAACATGAAGGGGAAATAAAGACTTTTTCAGACAAATGAAAGCTGAGGGATTTCATCAACACCAGACCTGTTCCACAAGAAATGCCAGGGGAATAAGTCCATCAGAAAGAAAGGGACATTAATGAGCAATAAGAAATCATCTGAAGGTACAAAACTCATTGGTAATAGTAAGTACACAGAAAAAAATAGAATATTATAAGACTGTAACTGTGGTATGTAGACTCTTGTGTAGAAAGACTAAATGATGAATCAATCAAAAATAATAACTACAACAACTTTTCAAGACAGTACAGTACAGTAAGGTATAAATAGAAACAACAAAAAGTTAAAAAGTGGGGGGACAAAGTTAAGGTGTAGAGTTTCTATTAGTTTTTGCTTCTTTTTTTTTGAAACCATTTTTATTTACTTATTCATTTTTTGCAGGTTGGATAAGCTCAGAAACCATTTTTAAATTTCTGGTCCATTCATGTGTATGAATAAATATACTATATTATTTATTTGATACATAGTTGTATAAAAAGTCTGGCTATATATATTCTTAGTGCTTAGACTTTCTAAAGAATAAGCCATAAATAGGAAATAAAAAAGAAAATACAAGCAGCACTTTGTTATATGGAAAAATGCTTCAGATCAGCAAGAATACAGAAAAAATAAAAGCAAAATAACTTCACAGTATGGTGATACATCTACTGAACTGGCAATCATAAATCAAACTTGAAAAGTCAGTGCTGGCAGATGGGGAGGCAAGTGATTCACTTCTCTTTAGATACTGATGGTGGCACTGCAAATTGGCTCAGGCTTTCCAGTGAACAATCTGGTATAATTGCCTGGAGGAGATAGGAGTCCTGGGACAAACAAGGTGAGTGGGTATAGAGACTGGTATGTCACTAAGGCAAGAAAAATAGCACTGAGGAAAGCACTGCAACAGGGCCACTTTCAGAGAGATGTAACACATTTTCATAGGGGTTTGGATGAGGATGAGTTTGGCCACATCTGGGGCATACTGGTCCAGTTCTAGGAGGAATTTCTGCTTTTTAAACACAACTTTATTGAAGTCCTGGATTGCAAAATACAGGGCAATAGCAGTGAGTGCATCAGTTATCATAAACACCAATTCAGCATAGTCAATTAGGAAGTGAAAGTGGTATATTATTAACGGAGTTTCATGAAATATTGCTCCAGAATATGGAGATACTCCCAAGTCCAACAGTGAAAGGCCATCAACCACTCTCTTCCAAGAGCTCAGTGGGGACACCACCTCTACCTGCTCAGAAATGAACTCGGCCAGACTGGAGTGGAACAAGGCCACCCACACTGTCACCGCCACCACCAGCACCAGGGCCAAGGGAGCCACCACAATAACTGGGTCAGGCACGCAGCTTTGTCTTCTTCTTTACGCAAACAGTGTTAAGTTGTTATATCAACTTAAAATAATGGCTTATACTATAGATTCACAAGTCTTATGGTAGCCTCAATTCCAAAACAGAGCAAATACACAAAAATAAAAGCAAGAAATTAAATCACATCACCAGAGAAAATCACCTTTATTAAGAGGAAAACAGGAATGAAGAAAAGAAGTCAGAGAAGACTACAAAACAAGCAGAAAACAAATAATAAAGTGGTAGGAGTAAGTCCTTACTCATCAATAACAACAATGAATGTAAATGGACTAAACTCTCCAATCAAAAGACATAGAGTCACTCAATGGATTAAAAAAACAAGATCGAATGATCTGTTGCCTACAAGAAACACACTTCACCTATAAAGACACACACAAACTAAAAATAAAGGGATGGAAAAAGATATTTCATGCCAAAGGAAATAAAAAGAGAGCAGGAGTAGGTATACTTATATCAGACAAAATAGATTTCAAGACAAAAGCTGTAAGAAGAGACAAAGTAGGTAACTATGTAATGATATCTAACCATTGTAAATATATTTGCACCCAACACTGCAGCACACAGATATATAAAGCAATGATTATTAGAGCTAAGGAGATAGACCCCAATACAATAAAAGCTGGAGATTTCAACACCCTACTTTTAGCATTAGACAGATCACTCAGAAAGAAGATCAGCAAAGAAACACAGAACTTAGTTCTGCACTATAGACCAAATGGATCTAATAGATACTTACAGAACATTTCATCCAATGAATGTAGAATCCACATTCTTCTCCTCAACACATGGATCATTCTCGAGAATAAACTATATGTTGGATCACAAAACAAGTCTCAAGGCGTTAAAAAAAGTTGAGATAATATCAAGCATCTTCTCTGACCACAATGAATTAAAACTAGAAATCAATAACAGGAGGAATTTTGGAAACTATACAAATACATGGAAATTAAACAATATGCATGACCAGTGGGTCAATGAAGAAATTAAGAAGGAAATTGAAAAATTTCTTGAAACAAATTATAATGCAACACAACATACCAAAAACTGTGGGATACAGCAAAAGCAGTACTAAGGGGGAAATTTATAGCTTTAAATGCCTATGTCAAAAAAGAAGAAAAACTTCAAATAAACAACCTAACAATGCATCTTAAAGCAATAGAAAAGTAAGAGCAAAGCAAACCCAAACTTAGTAGAAGAAAAGAAATAATAAAGATCAGAGCAGAAATAACTGATCTTGAAATGAACAATACAAAAGATCAATGGAATAGAAACTTAGTTTTGCAAAAATAAACATAATAGGCCCAATAGCCAATTCATTTGGAAAAGCCAAAGTCAGAGAGATCAATCATTTTTTTCTCTTGGTGGCCATTATTTTTGATAAGTGGGTCAATTGCACTGTTTCAGATGACCTCATAGCAGATAAGCTTTGCAGAACATGTTTAAGAGTCTCCTCTCTTTCCTCAGGCCTCATTACCCATTACTCATTACATCATAATAGAGGTGTCTGTGCCCCTCTCCCTGTCTTCCCTCTTTCCAATTCATCCTATTCCCTGTCCTGTTAAAAGAATAGTTTTCCTAAAGCACCAGATTATCACCCTCAGTAAAAAAATCTAATAGATGTTCATTTGTTAAAAAACAAAGTCCCAACTGCCTAGCATGGAAATCAAGGCTCTCCTCTGTCACCTGGTTAGAATCCCCTTACTAGTTGAACTTTTCATTTCTCTTCTTTGGCACCTGATGGCACAGTCAGCCAAACTGAGCCTTGTCCTAGAAATGTGCCCTGCCTCAGCAAGTGACTTTGCCGTTGGGAATACTCTGCCCCAGCATGGAAGGGCTTTCTCCACAACCCCAATCTCTTAATGTATATTTATTACCTTCTTGAAGGTTAGCTCAAACATAATCATTTTCATCACTTTCCTCAGCAGAATTCATCTTGCATCCCCGCCAGGCGCAGTGGTTCACACCTGTAATCCCAGCACTTTGGGAAGCCAAGATGGGTGGATCACCTGAGGTCAGGAGTTTGAGACCAGCCTGGCCAACATGGTGAAACCCTCTCTCTATTAAAAATACAAAAATTAGCTGGGCATGGTGGTGGGTGCCTATAATCCCAGCTACTTGGGAGGCTAAGGCAGGAGAATCTCTTGATCCTGGGAGGCGGAGACTGCAGTGAGCCAAGATCACGCCATTGCACTCAAGCCTGGGTGACAAGAGTGAAACTCCATTTAAAAAAAAAAAAAAAAATCTTGCATCCCACCATACTCCCATGATATTTTGTTCATTCCCTTACTATATTCTACCTTATATTTTATTTATGTACGCTCATGACTGATATTTATTTGGGAAAGTCTAACTTGGGGCCCATTTGTCCATCAATCAATGCAGATATTCCCACATAAATGTGGTCAAAAGTAGGGAATAGACCCTTCCTGCAGGTTGCTAAATTGATCTTCAAGAATATAGGTAGTTTTCTCTTATTTAGGCATCCAGTCCAATGGGGAGCCTAGGGAAAGAAAACTGACAGAACAAAGACATTTACTGTAGATAATGTTCAGCATTTTATGATTATCTCAAAAGGCTAAGGACCAGTCTTTTTTTATTACTTCATCTTCAATATTTGATATGCAGTAGGAATTCAGCAAACCATTTTTGGAATAAAAGTCTTTCTTCTTCATTTGACTAGAAGCTTCTTGAAGGCAACCACTGTGCCCTGTTTGTATTTGCACTCCTCACAATGTCTGTGTGCCTTGCTTCATAAAATTTTGTTTCATTGCTTAGTGGGTGGGTCAGTGCTTTGAAAGGTCTATTAGGTTTTTGCTGTGGTAATGAGATAGAAATAATGAAAGGTGATAATCAAATAAAAAGAAAAGAAACTGTGGAAAATGACAGACCATTTTAAAATGTCAACAACTTTGGCAGTTTAGTCCCCTCTACCAAACTTCTAATCAGAACTCTTTAACATGGAGCTAAAATAATGGATTTTGGTCACTCTATATTCTCCCAAAATGACATACTCATTATTATGAAAAAGTGATGGAATGCACCATCAAAAAGAATCCTTGAGGATTAAGAGGAAATCACATGAAACTCGCAGCATGAATAATGAGACATCTACCCTTCACATTATTTCATAAATAAAAGGAAATATTAAAACTCACAAATAGGAAAGATATAATGCCAAAAGAAGATAGTACTTTAAATGGAATCAATATGAAAAGCTTACTATATTATCCTTATTTCTTACTTTGTCCTAAACTGATCATAACTTTGTTGTAGACCAATATTAGGCATTCATTTTTAGCAGAATCTTCAAATACTGGTTGCATACTCTCAATTAAATATTCCTAGTCACTACTGATCAGAGAAATGTTGCCAAACAAATATACATCATTTTCCTTTGGTGTCTATATATCTTTTTTACTCTAAAACTTCCTAGTTATAAACTGCCTGCTGTTGGTCCCTCTAAAAATGTTTGATTGCTCCCACTCTGGTTTTTGGTTAACAAGCAGATTCATTTATCTCATGCTCACGTCCTCGTCATTCCTTGCCTATTTTGTTCTTCATCAAACAAATGACTGTTCTTCTCTACACAGCTTGTTCTGTTCTCTCCCTTGCAGTTTTATCACAGTTCTCATTTTTACTTATGTTTTCCACAGCACATTTAAATAAAATTTTATAACCTGCTTATCTGTTTTGTACTGCCTTTAGATTAAAGGGTAATAGAATATTCAAACAGAGTACTTGGTGTCTTGGCTTTGCTGAGGCCTAAAGGTTGAACCATACCTAATTGCTTACTCCCTTCACGTTGTATAGCAAAATGCTAACTCATCCATGTGAGATTCACAAAGAAGAAAGCTACAAACTAGTGCTATTCGCATTAGCCAGGCCTTTCACTTCCACAACCTTGAATAGTCCAGGAAACAGAATATTTGGTGAGACAGTGCTGAAGTGCTATAACATTTCTCCACTGGGGAGAAGAGGTTGCTACTCCCTTAGTGAAGTTTTAGACTCAAGTGAGTCTCTAAGTAGCTCAAAGAGTTTGATATGTGTCTCTAGGAGGGAAGGTTGTACAGAGAGTGACTACACTTCTAACACAAAGACCCATTTCTCCGTTCTTGTGCACGTTATCTCTCTCTCTAGTTCTTTTCTGTTGTTCACTTTGATGAAGCAAGCCACCATGTCATGGGTTGCCATATAGAGAGGCCCACATGTCAAGGAACGGAGAGCGGCCTCTTCCCAACAGTCCTCAAGGAACAGAATCCTGCCAACAACCACACGAATTAGCTTAGAAGAAGATAATTTCCCAACGGAGCTTTAAGATGGGTTGGCAGCCCCAGCTAACACCTTGATTGCAGTTTTCTGAGAGGTGCTGAGCCAGAGGATTCAGCTGAGCCATACCTAGATTCCTAAACCACAGAAACTGTGAGATAATAAATGTTGTTGTTTTAAACAACTCAGTTTTGGGAAATTTGTCACGCAGCCATTGATAACAAATACTCCTGGGAACCATGAATAGAGAGATGGCCTGAGGATGTCTTAAAAGGGATCTCCTGGCAGAGGAGTGCCTGGAGTGGTGTGTGAGAGCTCCTTAAGGGAAGGGTGGCCACTGGAAGGGCAAGGGTTCAAATGGGGTGTCTTAGATAGGCAGCCAGAGAAGGAGAGACATTGTCCAAATCAAAAGACTTGGAGAAGGTCTTGGGGAGCAGCAGTGAAGAGTGGGTAAGAGAATCTCTGAGCAAACAGCTACAGTGTCCCATGAAAGAAAAAGTCTATGTTGTCCATCCATTATTCCCACACTGATATCAAATTACAACCTTACGGGTCATGTAATTCCCTGGGCCCTCTGGGCTAGGCCTTAAAGAGATTGGATGTAACAGCTCAGGGGCCAGGGAACAAGGCAAGATAGGAAGGAAGGATTAGCTCCCCATGCCCAGTCTTGCATGCTGCAGGTTTCTAGCAGGCCTGGGCTAAATGAGCAGAAAGATGGTCCCTCTGAATGAGTTTGTAGTTTCAATATTTGACTACATGAGACTGGAGTTATTTGATTATTTTCTTAAAGTGACCCTTAGATGCTTGAAAGGAACCACAGTCCTTTTTATTGTCTTGAAATGACTAGAGAAAATATTAATATGAATCCTGCCAGACACTTTGTCCATGGTGAGGCCTAGCAGAAGCATGAAGTGAGTTTAAAGTAGGTTATCTCAACCTCATCACTGTTGATATTTTGGGCTGGATAATTTTTGTTGTATGTATGTATTGCAATATCTCATGCATTGAATAGTATCTTGCCTTCTACCCACTAGATACTATTAGCATCTCCCTAGTTTCAACAATCAAAATATGTACAGAAACTGCCAAATATTCTCTAGGGTGGGGTGGAGGATACACACACACACACACACACACACACACCACTTTTATACTACTAACTACACACACACACACACACAAACATATATATAGTTATTTTTGTGCTTCTACATTATTAAGCCAAGCTGGATCAATAAGCTGGTAATAAGAATCAAATGTAGAACTTTGAGAGTAACTCACTCTCTTACTAGGGTCTTGCTTGAAAGAAGTTCTTGGGAAGTGGATTTGACAGCTGACAAGAATAACTCATAGGAGACATATCTGTGCATAGATTGAACAACCATTTTTCTGACATGTGACCCTCAGAAACGTAGGCATTTTCCACTTTTGTAGCAACTACATTCCTTTTTTATCATTTCTTGGCCAAAGAGATTCAACTCTCAACAATATCACCCCTCCCCACAAATCCCGTCCCCAGCAACACACATGTGTTCCCATGCATTATGTCATTAAGGTTTGACTTGGACCGTCAAATATACCAGGCCTCAAAAAGAAGTTTGCTGTTGTGCCAATTGCATATTCTGTAAATTTCCTAAACATTATTGAATTGCACACTCAAAATGAAATAATTTAATGTTATATAATTTATATCTTCATAAAGCTGTTAAAAATGGACTTTAAATAGCAGAAAGGCAGCCTTGACATTTTTGTACCTCTGCAGGTCTTCTGCAGATATCCTTTCTGCCACTATTTGAAGATACAGAATACTTTTCTCTGATTACCATTTTCCTACTAAATCATTTATTTCAGAACTTATTACAGTTCCTTTGACTTGGCTTGTGGCTAAACCTTCATACACTGATACTCCACTGGTAAGAAAATTTCATTTCAAAAAATTGGAAGGAGAAAGAGCTTACTCATTTTTATTTGATTTCAGTTATTGTAGTGCAGCTAAGTGGTCTCAGTCTCGTTTTCTTTCCACATATTGAGCTTGGGTCTCCAAAGAGGTTATTTTTCAAAAGGAGATTTTGCAGGTAACCAGCATGTTATATAGAATGTAATATTTGGGGCCTGAGAAAAGAGAAGAGACTCTGTAAACATGTTCCACAAAAGCTCATCTGCAACAGTGTAATTGATCCACTTATCAAAAGTAATGGCCACCAAGAGAAAAAGCCATTGACCTTTCTGACTTTGGTTTTTCCAAATGGAGTGGACTATTGGGCCTATTATAAAAGATAGCACCTATCCAGGGACAATTAAGTGGAACTCATAAATTACCTGGTTTATTAATTTTTGTAAACATTTAGATGAACAGTTAATGAAAACAAAAAAAGCCCAAAAAACCTGAAAGCCAATGTTGCTTAAAATAACTGCGTGTTCATCTTCATGGCATTTTAAGCTTTTTAATACATGTTCATGTTCACGTTTTATACTTTTTAATACCTGTTCACAAAACTGCAATTTTGCAGGTTTTGTCCTATTTCAGGATGATAGGAGGATACAGAGAGAGGATAAAATCTGTCAAGATCACAACAGAACACTAGACAGGATTACATAATTTGCTTTGTAGCCTGTCCCACGGGGGTTCTTAAAATGCATTTAATTTTTTTGATAACAAATGAATTTATGTTAATTGTAGAAAAATACAAAAATATAGAAATTACAAAGAAGAAAAAAAAGTAACTATTTTACCAAGAATTGGATATAAAGTAATGCCATTAACACAAGGAGAAAACTGCCTAGATTCCTAAGGGTCATGTGTCAGAAAATCTTTGTATTTCCTATGAATTTTTCTTGCCAGTTGTCAAATCTGTTTCCTAAGAACTTGCTTTAGGCAAGACCCTGGAGAGCCAGTGAGTTACTCTGAAAACTCTCCATTTGATTCCTATTAACTAGCTTATTCATCCAGCTTGGACGAGTAATACTGGCAACAGAAATAACACACACACACACACAGACACACACACACACACACACACACACTATATATATATACACACACACATACACACACATATACATATATATACACACACGTATATATACATATATATACACACATACATATACACACACATATATATATACATATATATACACACACAATCTATCTATCTATCTATTTATCTATCTATCTATATATATCTTTGTGCTGTTTTCCTTTAGAACATTGGTTCTCAACTGAGGGCAATTTTGCTGTCTCCCCTCTAGGACATTTGGCAATGTCTGGAGACATTTTTGGTTGTTCCTTGTGGGTGAAATGGTGCTACTGACATTTGGCTAGAGGCCAGAGATGCTGCTAAATATCATCTAATGCACAGAAAAGCCCCCACATACCCAACAAAGACTTATATGGTCCCAAATAGCAACAAGGCTGATATAATATCAATATTCATTTCCTTCCTTGATTCCTCTTTCCTCTCAAAATTATAGTCACACTGGTCATCTACTTTCATATACTATTTATTTTTTACTTACAATTATATTGTGAATATTTCTTCATATCATTATTCTTCAAAGCATGAATTTAATGCTGTACAATAGTTTATCATGTGACTTATTTAATACTCCTTACTGATGATAATCAGTTCCATTTCCAGTATTTCAACATCATTAAATAATGTTGGTATGAACATTCTTGACCATAAATCTATTTTCATTTCTCTAATGATTTTCTTTGGATGGATTCCTAGAAGTACAATGACTGAGTCAAACCAAATGAATGTTTTTAAAGCTCTTCTTCTTGTTGCCAGATTGCTTTCTCGATTAACAGTCTCTCTGGCAGCATATTAGAATACTCGTCAGGCCAGCTCGGTTTCTACCATATTCTTGCGCTAAGCTAAAATTTGACATGCTAACACTAACACATAAGCCTTATAGTCCTGATATGATTTGTGAATGTTAAGTACTTTAATAACCATTCTCTAGCTGACTAATACAAGGTAGAAAGTTCAGGTGCTATACTCACCTTATCCCCAACAACCATCTAAGAACTCTTATTTTCAAGAAGTAATTTCTGCAAGGTTACACAGATTTCAAGATGAAGGAGAAAGAAAAGGAGAAGGAGAAGATGATGATCACTGAACCTAGGCCAGAAGCCAGTTTTCATTCTGCGCTCTTTCCACTGAACCGTACATAATTGCCATTTCATAACGTGAAGTGCATGAACATGAATATGCACGGACTCACTTGAGTCAGTCAAGAGTTTTGGCCTTCACATTCTCCAATACTTGACTAACATGTACAGCCCTACCTGCCCCTTTCCAGCAGATGGTGCTGTTTTTCCAACATTTAAATGCTACACAGCAAATGATAACTTTTGACTGATTTGAGCCAGGTTGCTTAAGGGCGTTCAACGAAGTCTACTTTGCACATTGGTATTATTAAAATTGCTCAAACATAAAACCAATCTTTGCTCAGTATTGATGGAAACAATGTGTGTTCGAGAGTACTGAGAACAAATAAATAATGAATCACCACCCTACAGCAATGATGTATTAAACTAGACTTTTTTCCTGGAGATATAGAAGCAAATGTTTTAGGGAGGCTGTGGGAGTCAGAGGTGGGTCTTAAACAAGGTAGTTATAAAAGATTATGAGTCATCATACAAATTCTGTGTTGCTTCTACAGTAAATATCATGGAACAAATGTTGGTAGAATATGGGAAATATATATATATGTATATATCCTCCTGTCTATTCACAGAATATGGAATATATATATATATATGGAGATATATATATATATATATATATATATATATATATATATCTCCTCCTGTCTATTCACAGCTCCAATGCAGCTTTCTTACTTCCCACCAATTAAGTTTCTAATAACACCTATAGGCAATCTTTATATATACATGCTGGGGTATCAGCAGTGACTCATTTTCCAAAATAATTTGATATTAATATAGAAAAGGAAACACAATATCTCCTTTCAGCCAGCCCGGGAAAGATAAATTTCTCACTGTCAATACAGGTTAGTAGTTCCCTCAAACACAATTAGGACTTAGATGAGAATACCCTCTTTCCTGGGTTAAGAATATGTTTACAATGAGAAAACAAGGCCAATCCAACTTTTCTGAAAACAGCATCAGTCCAGGTGAGGACTGATTCAGTAAGGTACATTGTGATTCACTCATGACTGGAGAAGAAAAAGGTTGGCTTGGGAAAACAAACAAAAAAACAAACGAAAGCCACCTTTAAAATCAATCCACAATCTGCAAGTCTCAAACAACTATCACTCATCCACATAGAAAAGTCATCCATGTTTCAAAAAGGCCATAAACAATGCATAGGCTGCTGGTCAAGAGACTGATTACACTGGCAAGGAGAGGACCTACAATAGTTGTCCTCTCAAATTTGTAAAATTTGATGAGAAATGGGAATAAATTATAAATCTGGGCTTGGAGGCTTGTGTGATCTTCAGAGCAAAGTGTCCCCCAAACCAAAGTTAGAATAAGCAATATTTGTAAAATATTTCAGGTCCAGCCCAAACTGACATACTTATCTGTGAAGTTATCTGTATTTATCTGTAAAAATTTGTGGCCATATAATGCAGAGATACTAATGCATGAACCCTTTTGTATAAGTCACAAGTACATGTGATTTCATAGAGAGACACACACAAAAATTAAAAGTGGCTCTCTCAAAAGGAAGTGTTTGGCATTTGAAAAAGAGGCAGGTATATAACAAAGGTTGAACTACTTTTGATCTTAAAACATCTCAGAAAAAAAACACAACTTTTTCTTCACCTAATAGTGCTTCAAAGAAATATAATTTAACTCACATCCCAGTCTTGGCTATCAATTATAGAGGTTAACAAACAGAACAATTTCTCTGTAACCTATTGTTTTTAAGCAGGCCTTGAGATTTGTTTTAATTATTTAGTATTCTGCATAGTTGCATCTGATGGACTTGGCTGTTTTGCTCCTTGAACATATTGTAACAGTCTCAGAGCTACATGTGCTCAGGGAAGGCATTTTTAAAACTAAATTTTCAAAAGTGTCAGCAACCTTGCAGATTTAAGATTGTAAATATCCACACTGCAGAACATGTCCACTAAATTTTCCAATCAGAGGAGGCCTGTGGTGACATCTCATCGCATGGCAGGCATTGAATTTAATCAAGAAATTTCTAGTTTAAAGGTTAAATTCTAACCTGAAAATGCACCATATCTAAGGAAATTCCGTTTCAAGCAACATGAAAATTCATTCCAGAAGTTTTCATGACTGTCATGGTTGAAGAGCTAAGTCTTATTTATCAAGGTTTTATACTATATGTCACTATCAACATACTGAAATGTTTTCCCATTTACCATTCCTTTGAATCTGAATTTATTGTACGCTAGTTCTCTTTTCATGGGAAGCTGAGGAAGCTAGAGAGATGTTATCTTATATAGCAGGTTTGGAGAGTATGTCTCCTTAAATTTTTATGGAAATTCAAATTTACTTTCACACTTTCATGTTCTGAACATAGAGGGTCAAAATACATTAAGCCATGGATAAGACACAATTGAATGTTATTTGAATGGTATTAGTAAATGCCATCACGAAGCTACCGTCAGACAGCTATGGGTAAAATTTCAGGAAATTCACAGCATAAGAAAAGGTAAAAGAATTTCAATGCCACTGGCAAAGACTTAAAGATGTCCAAATCTTCCAATGTAATTTTATAAATTAGAAAAGCATATTAAGGTTTTCTCATGGAGAAAGAGAGAAAAAAATGTTCTATCAACTCTCTTGGATTGCCAGTTTCCAACAGTTGGTAGTCTTTGCTATTTGCAAAGACTTTCTGAATGTTTTTCTCCTGTATTTTCTCTTCCAGCATTTCTCTTAGGCCTGGGCACAGAGTCTGCAGTGCCCTGTTTTGTACCCCACAAAAGAGAGGTTTGGCAAAGTCACAGCATCTGGTAGGTCCTGCCAGCTGGGTGATTTATGGCAAAACTAAGAGGCAAGCACAATTGATTTGGGTTTCTCTTTTCCTGTTTAAACGTTGTCCATTCTCCCCAGTTTAAGCTGCCTCCTGTCTATTCACAGCTCCAATGCAGCTTTCTTACTTCCCACCAATTAAGTTTCTAATAACACCTATAGGCAATCTTTATTTTTTATTAAAAGCTTTCCTAAGACATGTCTTATTTCCAAGACAATAAATATACTGCTTGGAAGTATGGGGGCTATTTTGGAAATTTTACTTCTTTCTTAGTTTGTGTGACTTCCAACTAATTGTTCGCATATTTGTAGGCCATCTGGATATTTAGGTAGTAGGGAAAAATGAAAGGAGCATGGGCTTGGAGTCAGAGAGATAGATCTAGGGCCAAATGCCACTTTCATGACTTATGAAGTATGTGACATTGGGCAGGACCTTTAATATCTTGGAGTCTCAGGTTCCTCATCTGTGAAATGCAGGTAACGAGCTCTAGTTTATACACTGTAGGATTGCATTTGTAGGGATGCATTCTATTACAGGCATTTAGACTTTTCTGAACAGACCATGTCCCCTAATTCCTTTCTAAAAATTGCCTTCTCCTTCCAGTTCTTGCTAAAAGGGTGATCCTAGGGACAGTCAGATTTTATACAGGTGATCTTGACCCTCTGGCCACAGTGTTAGATCCATGTGGAAACCTGATCCCAAGAGAACCCACCTAAATGTTGAGCACAGCCAATTATGGTGTCTTTCCTGGGAATTTAATCTAAACACACACACACACAAAATAGTTGAGACAATATGGAGCACCTGGAACTCTTGTGACATTGACAATAAACACGTGATGACCTCTCTGTTGACTTCACTGTGGCTGGCACCTGAACATTTTTGACTGGATTGAAAAGAAACATCATGACCAACCTGAGTCACTGATGGCATGGGAGAGAAGAAATCAGGAGGCCCTGAGAAACATGATGTACAGAGAGGTGTGGTTGAATAACGTGGGTGTATGAACAGAAGATGAAGTGGGGATCATGCAACCTCATGAGAGGCCTGGCTGATCTTGGCCCTTGCTCTTGGTTGTCTGGAAGGTTGTGCTGACAATTAGCCACCACCTAGAGTCTAGTTTGAATGGGTTTCTGTAGCTTCCAACCAAACTGGAACTACAAAAGGCCCTTGGTTCCTGTCCTGACACAGCATAAAGTTTGATGTGCAATGAGAATTATTGATTCCCAGTCTGCCAGCTACCGTCTTCCTCCATGGCTTTCTCCATTATCCAGGGAAGACTCAGCACATGTTCAAGGCAGAAAGGATTCTATATTACCCTGGTTGTTCTAGCCATCCTCATAAATGGTGAAAAGTAGTTTCTTGGTTTATTTAGTTGCTGGCTAATTACAATAGACCTTAAACATTGACTTCTTCTTTTTTTTTTTTGCCTCATCTCTTAAATATAATCTTTTCTTTTTCCTTTTTGAGACTGAGTCTCACTCCATTGCCCAGGCTGGAGTGCAGTGGTGCAATCTCAGCTCACTGCAACTTCTGTCTCCCGGGTTCAAGCAATTGTTCTGCCTCAGCCTCCCGAGTAGCTGGGATTACAGGTGCCCGCCACCATGCCCAGCTGATTTTTGTACTTTTAGTAGAGACGGAGTTTCACCATGCTGGCCAGGCTGGTCTTGAACTCCTGATCTCAAGTAATCTGCCCACCTTGGCCTCCCAAAGTGCTGGGATTACAGGCGTGACCCACCGGCCTTTTTAAAAATTATTTTATTTATTTATTTATTTATTTATTTATTTATACATCGTTGGAGCTTAAGCCACATGAATTGTGTTTTCCAAAGTTACATGTTCTGGATAGTCCTTGAGGATGGTGCTATCTAAAATCACATGTCCTACTGGATCCTAGTTGAGCCTGGCTGACAGTGGCAACAGTAAACTCTATCCTTAACATGGTCAGGGAAAAATTACTTCTCCATACTTTCTAGTATTGATCTTAGCCAGGACTGTGATCTGAACCAAGAGCTCAGTAAGTGCTTGAACATATTTAAAAAGGTTTTTCTTTGTTTGTTTTTACTTTTGTAGAGCACTTTTGCTATCCTCCTCCTTACCCCTGCCTCTATTCCCTATACAAAATTAGAATTAGGCCTCAGAATTTCAGCTCTTCAGCCTGTTAGAAGACAGCGAAATTGGGGAATCTTATGTATCAACCAGTGGATGTACATAATATGATTGTTTCTTCACAACAGTTCTTGTGAGATAGATATTTTTATTCCCAATTTACTTATGAGGTTCAGAGACTGGAAAAAGAGAAAGCACAAATCCTAATAGTAGTGAATAGCGGAGTTGGGGTGCAAGGTTTTGAGCTTCTTTCAGTTTTTACATCCATCTGTTTGGGGGTGATAGGAGAAATAAAGAGGTTCACGGGAGACAGTGGAAGGCAAAGGTAGGGTGGGAAAAGCTCAGTTTAGTAGTTAGAAATATAGTCACATTTGTAAAGCGCCTAGCATATTGCCTTACACTAAGAGCATGCAGTAAATGGTGGCTATTTATTATTATCTTTCTCACAATAGTAATTCAGGAAATTATCTTGTCAACTTAATGCAGATTACATAATAATCTACGTGTGGGCAACTGTTAGTAGGATTCAGCATTCATAAAAATTATTTATCTGGGTGAATTTTTATACTTCCTTTCATTGCCTTTCATTATCTTTTTCTTACAATTGACTTTTCATCATAAAAAATGTAATATGCATATTATTGACCTACTTTGTTTAACTTACTTAAATCTTAAATAAGTATCTTAGTATTTGGGTTCACAATAAGTAAAATGTTAAGGATAGAGCAGTACATTGGATCTGTGGTCTTATTAATATTAGCAGGCATTATAGCATAAGATGTAGGGTTATCAAGAAGCAATGGATGTCTTGGAACATGATTGCATGGCTGCTTTCTTGTAATAAAATTGTGATCCAAATTCAATTATCTTCAATATCAAAAGTGATATCCTTAAATACTTTTGGTAAAGGCAAGAACACTGTTTATTTTAAATGTCCATTGAAAAGAAGACAAAACCTTGCAGCATGTTTAGTTGAGAACAGGAAAAACAGGGCAAATGAAAGTGGCTGAGAAAAAAATAAAAATACATATATTCACATTTATCAAATGTAATAATCAAGGCTGGAAAAATGCAGATAAAAATTAGAAAATGAGACCTCCATTAACTGTATTTCCCAAACTTTGCATTAGCTAAAGGAGTATAATATTTACTTTTCTCTAAAGAGTGGCTTTTTTTGTTTGTTTGTTTTGAAAAGTGAAAAGATTTTTTCTTACTTTTTAAGAGTTACATAAGTATAGCAGTAAATAACGCAACTTTGAAGAGACAATGTTCAGGCTCTGCACAGATTTATGTTTGGTAGGGTTTCTGGCATAATGGTAATTATCCTTATAGTAAATGCATTTATATGTATGTATAAATCACAAGTTTTAAGAATAACTTGGAATGTATAATTCGAATTTGGAGAAAATGCAAGAGTAAATTTGAAAAACTTTTATTTTCTGAGTGTAGTCAAGAAACAAGAATAAAAATTACAAAAGTTATATAATTTTGAGAGCAGTGTATTCAGGATGTATTTCAAGCAAAGTATCCTCAAAATTAAGAAATAAGAAGGGTCTTACAAATGTGACCTCTTGATGGCTTAAGTTGATTGGAGACAGAACCCAGAAAATAGAGTTGTATACAAAGATATATACCCACCAGCTTCCTAATAAAAACAGTAAAATGAAGTGTGAATAAAATATTTCATTTAAAGAAGTAAAAGTTAGAACTGATCACCATTTGACTCTTTTTTTGTGTGCTATAATTCTTTTGCAGCATAGAAAAATAATCAGAGAAAGAAAGAAAAATTGCTCTCTGGAGAAAGATATTTTCTCCAAATGACACATCTTTTAGTATTCTACTCATACTTTTTGGATTAGTGCAAAACTTTAAAATCAAAGTTTATAATCAGTCTTGAAGTTTTACTTTTACTTGTGTTTGAGTGTTTCTAGAATATGAGCATATAATTGATAATTGATGTATAAAGACTTTCTAAACTCAGTCCTTGAAGTTAAGGAAGTCACATAACTGCATTCTCTGGCATTTGTTGCTTTACCAATATGTTGAATGCTAAAGGATTTTCTCTTGGCTGTTCAAAACACATGTTTATCAAAATCTATTCATGAGTGTACTAACATTCTTGGAAGGTACAGGACAACAGCAGTGTGTGCTGAGTCCCAGGTAGACTCAGGAATAGCAAAGGAGGACACAGACGATAAATCTACAATATGGAGGGATTATGGGAGGATTTGGCAAGACAACGATAACATTTGATGACTCTAGGATTAGACCTGGGGGGAAACCGAGAGCATTTTAGATTTGCTTTATATGCCTCTCTACCCTTGCTTTATCATTACATTATTGCCAGCCTTCCTCTTGGAGCTACTGTTTTTTCTTTAGACTGATTGTGATGGAAAGTGAGAGAGTGGGGAAGAGGGCCTTCGTAAACAGTCTCTAATGCCTTCCTGCCTGCCTGCTTGCCTGTCCACCTGCCTGTCTGCCTTCCTTGAGTTTTTACTGAGTAGTTTTATCTTCTAGGCACTGTACTACTCACTGGAAATACAATAATGAACAAAAACAGGCACTTCCCTGTTTACTTTGGGGCTTAAGGTCTCATGATGGAGACAGACATCATGTAAATATTCATGTATTTGAATAAGTAATTAAAGTCTGAGCTAAAATTCTCTGAAGGAAGAGAATAGGCCCAGAAAGCACAAACAATGTATCTTGACCTAGACTAATGCTGACTCTTCCAAAGAAGAGTTATATCAATAGCAGTGGTAAGAGATTGACAGGCTGAGGGAAACAGCATGTGCACAGGTCTTGTAGCAGGTGGGAGCAAGATCTTGAAGAAGTTGCGTTAACCCTAGGAGTAGAAAGCCAGAAATGCAGACCCATATTAAGGTCTCAGATCTCTATTCTAATGGAACCACAGGATGCCTCTGAAGGGCTTTTTTTGTGGTGGAAAGTGGAGGTGTTACACTATGGCTGCTGAGTGTAGAACATCTTAGGCAAAACTATGGTGAATGTAAGAAGACCATAAAAGGCCATTTTTATACTTTAGGCTAGAGGCACTTTGATGACAGAAGAGATGGTGAGAAGTGGGTGGGTTTAAGATATATTTTAGAGGTAATTTCAGTAAGATTTGATGATTTTGTTGATGTATGAGGTGCAAAAGAGAGGATGGTTTCAAAAAGGACCCTGATTCTGGTTTCTACCTCAAGATAAAAGATGAAACCATTTAATGAGATAGACAGGATTAGAAGAGATCAAGATTCAGTTGAGAATATCATGCATTCAGTCTGGGTTTGCAACGTTTGTGGGTCCTCTGAGATATTAAGGTAGAGATATCTAGGAGACAGTTGGGTGTGTGATATGGACCTAGAAAAAGGGTCCAGAGTGGCGATAGTAAATTTGGAAATCATTGGTTTATAGATAGGAACTAAATTGGTGGGTATAGATGTGATTACCCAGACAGAGAGTAAAGGGTAAGAGGAGAATAGGATCTTGGTTGAGACTTAAAGAACTCTAACATTCAAGGATTAGCCTTCAAAAATGCTTAAGTGTCCAGAGAACTGGGAAGAAAACCAGATAAGCGTAGAGAATAGAAGAAAATAGAAGCCAAGAAAAGAGAGCATTTCAAGAAGGTGACGTGAGGGCTGAAAACATCCAGCAAGTTTAGTGACATGGAGATTTAGGCAAAGAGCCATCTATGGAGTGGAATGAAACCAGATTGGAATGAGTTAAGGAGACAGTAGAGATGTGGAAAAGGAGATGGAAGAACAGACAAGGATTTCAAAAGTTTTGTTACAAAGGAAAAGGCAGGGATAGAGTTATAGCTGAAGGGGGATATAAGACCTAAGAAGAGATTTTTTTTTTTAATGGGTTTGTTTAAAGATGTGTGAAGCTGGAGCATACTTAGGTATTGAAGGGAAGAACCCTGGTTGGGAAAGACATGTTGAATCTAGTATAGAGAAAAGGCATAACTTACAGTGTTGGGTTCCTGAGAAGAGCAAAAGTATAGAACTTAAAACCCAGGCACAGGATTGGACTTTGATAGGAGGAAGGGAACTTCCTATGACAGAAAAGAAAGGAAAAGGTAGGAGCAAAGGCAGGCAGGGTTTGTGGTGGTGTGGTGGAAAGCTGAGAAAGTTACCATCTTAGGGGTTCAATTTTCTCTTGGAAGAATTGGTGACCTCACCTAGACATATTCTCTTCATGTGCACCAACCATGCCAAGGACATTCTTTAACCTTACTCCATCAACATTTAGTAGTTCTGTATCCTGTTATCTCAAGGCTCTATTCTTTAAGTACAATACATGAATTAGGAATGAATGGCTGATAATAATTTAAGTGGCCATCCACATCATGTTGCATTTTAATATCTTCAGAGTTACAGCCCAGGGAAGCAATTTCCATAGAAAATTTGGGCATGTTGGTAGGAAGAAGAAAAAAATGGTGTGGCCTAAGAGTTGCGGCATTGTTAAAAGATAAAATGAAGGCAAACTCTCACTCTGTGATATGGGAAGGTCAGTCTGATGATGCCACAGGAGAGATTTTCATGTGACTGTTATGTGGTAAAACCTGAGTATGGCGACTCTACTGCTCCGTGACTGAAAAGGAAAAAAGATGGTAGCTGCGTATCCATTGTAATCTGGAGAATATGAGCATATGTGAGAGTTATAGGGAAAAAAACATAAGCTTGGGAATCAGCTAGACATAGGTTCATATTCCAGTTTTGCCATGAGCAGTTCTCAGCCTCAGTTTCCTCACCATGAAATGGGAGAAAATATGATCTCACAGGGTTATGAAGATTAAGCAGAAAATATATAAAATATATATTAGGTTGATTCAAAAGTAATCATGATTTTGCCATTATGGCAAAAAACATGTATAACTACATTTCCTTTATTTCTCAGACTAAAAGTTGAATATCTTTGTTTCTGTTGTCCATGTGTTTTCACTGAGAAGGTGTACAGTTGAGGCATGAGTATGGGAAATATAGCAAAATATGCCAAGGCTTTTCTCAGGACCTGTGACTTAATGAATTGTGCAATGGAATGACCCGCCTCACCCCCGAAAAATAAAAACAAGGAGCCACAAAAAATGATTGGGTGTTCTTGCTCTGCTACAAATTCCATAGGTGAGCTATTTGCAGTCTAGAGGGCCTTTTCCATAGTAGCAAGTTCTTAGAGAATAAAATGTAAATTCCTATAAATGCCCTTCATAGTCCAACACTAACCCACTTCCCAGCCTCATCTTCCATCACTTCCCCATGCCCTACTTTGCAAACCCACTGACTACTTCTCTTTCCACCTCAGGAATGCCCACGCACCCAGTGGAAACAGTCCTTTCTGCGAGGACTTCCCCACTTTTCTGGGCAGTTGTTTTTTCTTTCTTCTCTAGACTTACAGCTCCCTGAAATTTTTGAATCATGCCTCCCTGTAATACTTACTGGGTTGTGTTTAATGAGTCTGTTAGTCAGTTTGTCTCCCCTACCAGGCTTTAAGTAACTCAGGGGCAAGGGACCCAATTCACTCTTGGAAGCATGTACCCCTACTATGGTGTGAGAGTATCATGGCATTTGATGAATGCTGTTGGATGAAGTAAAGAATGAATGCTGGGGATATTGTAAATAACAAGGCTGACCTGCATAATTACCTAACATGTTTTTCTCTCACAGAATAGTACCATCTAAACAGGAAGCTGGTCTCACACTATAGGTTGCCTGCAAATTTACCTAACCTTTTGTCTGTACACACCCAAAATGTATGATGTTATCTATGACCTTTTGGTATCTACCTTGCTCTCTTTACTCACCGATGTGTGTCCTATATACTTGTCTGGGTTGCTGAGCACCTGGAACTCTGACAAATTAGCTGGATCTAATAATTTGATTCCAAGAGTAAGTAGACACCTAAATTTGTTTTCTGGATAAGGCTTAGACAAAATCTTGTTAATATTTGTGAACCTTTAAAAAAGAAGTGGCAGATTTTTTCCCCCAAGCACAATCAGTGCCCCAAATCAAAATATCCTTCGGTATGCTGTTCACTCCGATCAGTTACCAATTCCCAAATTTGCTCTAGTGTGCTTTAAAGCTTCAAGGCTTAGGAAAAGGAGTATTGGTGGTTTAGTTACTGACAGTACAAAAAGGCCTGTGAATATGGAGCATTAATACACTTTCCTCCCTTCAAACACTTTCCTCCCTTCAAACACTTAATGACAAATACCCCTGGCATTGCCTTTGCAATGGAATTAACTTTGGCTGCAAAACCTAGGAGACAGAGCATTCTTGGGGATGATTGCTCCATGAAAATAACTTTGTAATTTACTGTCTTCAGCCTCCAAGGTTTTAAAACTTGATTGCATAACAAATGTACTGTAAGTTTAATAAATGCAGTAAATGAATAAGTAAATAGATGACTAAATCTACCAGTCTTAAAATATGAACAATAGTGTTGCTTTGCCTTGATTGAATTTTCAAGGATTTTTAAAACAAAACAACAAAACAAAAACTTCATTCAATTCCATGTATGAAGACCTGACAGCCATAGAATTTTCCCTGAAGGGTGAGATTTCCATCCTCTGCAAAATTTTAGCTAATGATAGAGTTCCATACTCTAAAGCTTTTGATAGGATGTTTCATTATTAACCCTTTGGAATAAGATAAAAAATTCAGGCTGCATTGCTAAAAATGGGAAACCTTGGCAGAAGAGCAATCGATTTATTAGGAGACCACCAATGAGTTAGAAGAGGAGTGGAAATCAGAATTGATAATGGTTTGATCACTACCAGTTTGCTGGATGTTTTGGATATGGTTCAGAGAAACTGAAAGCTACTGTCTTTATCTCTCACATGTTCCAGGGGCTTTTGTTTCACATAAGCTGCCTCTGCCTAGAGTTCTCTTCACCCAGTAAATAGATTTTTATGACTCAGTGGAAGATACTCTCTTCACTCCAGAAGACAGCTGTCCTGTAGGTAAAGTGAAATAAGATCAAATTCATTTGAACACAGCTTAGTTGATTCCAGGCTTGGGCATTGAAGAAGAAATTTAAATAACATTTCTCCGCTGTATCTCTTGTCTGTGAAGGTCTTCTAGGCTCTTAGCTCCAAAGACCATACAAAAAACACACAGCTTATCACCAATTTTTAATCTCTGCTAGCTCAAAAACTTTCCAAAGCAAACTTAGCCTACTACATAAATGATTGTATACTTTTGTTCAACATTAACACAATGAAGAAAAGTGCCATCAGCTGAAAACAGTCTTACAGAAATTAATGACCTTGTTTTGTTATGCATTTTGACACAGCTTCACCACATGGCAAGAGTTGATAACTTCTTTTCATAACTGTACATTTCAAAATAAAATAAGTCTTTCAAAGTAGCCAGTTAAAATGGATAAGAGAGGCAGGTAGCATAGAAACAGACAGTGAGGTTGGAATTAAATTTAGGTTCCATTCTATTCTCTAGTTTCCCTTCACAGCTGGGTACAAACTAGCATCTTCAGGCAAATCTTTCATCTCCCTCTTTGACAGTGTACCATCCATAAGTTAGAAGATTTTTTTATGATTCTAAATGCAGTCCTTTCAAGTTCTGAACTGTAATATGCTACATTGGAAAGCAGTAACTCTAATAATGTTTTAGAATATTTTATTTCATTCTTGCTGAGATAATTTTGCAAGATATTACAGAAAAGGGTATCCAAAATTACTGAGTCAATGCAAATTTTATTGTGGGCAAAATTTTAAAAAGTTACATTTTTAAATTGGCTGCCATTCATGAGTCAAAAGAAATTAAACCTGTAGGTAAGTAGCTTGTACTTCATCGACTCTTTTGTATGTAAACCTCACCAGAAAAGCAGCTTCAAAATGTGACTGACTGAAATTGTGGCCCTATGGAAGCAGAGAAGTGGATGTTTAACTGGGTGGACTTGAACTCCTTTTTCAAACAAAGCTCCTGGGGCCAGAGAGCTCTAGCAATGACACTCATAGTCCTGTGTGATTCCTGGAGGTGCTGCAGAAGTCAACTGAGACTCTGACTAGATTCTCCTTTGGGGTTGGGGGAGGGGTAGCTTCTAAAATTTAATACAATTCTGAATGTTGACCACTTAGTTGAATTCTGAGGATTTGTTCTCTTTTGCCCCTCTCATTTGAGAACTGTGGTCTCCTATTACAGTTCCTCAGTATATCCCATCCAATAAGCAAGCAGCAGTTTGCTAACCATTTTTCAGGCTTCGAAATCTGCTAGGATGTGGAATAGGACATGGGTCTGTATCACTATTACCGTGCAAGGGAGTGCTAGGTCCTTGTGTCTGGGGCAGAGGGAGCTAGAGTGTTCAGGAATTTTTGACCTGAGTTTGGAGTTATTGGATAAAGTTGCTTCAAAAGCTAGAGCTCCAAACAGAGTCAAATCATGTAGAAACCATGTAATCTCTACTTCTTCTATTCCCTTCTCAGTTCCCTGAGTCCTGAGCCTGCTCTCTTTAAGGGCACCAATAAGTCACTGTCACCAACTCCACTGGATAATTTATGGTCATCATCTTCTTTGAGCCCTTTGTACATCTGCTAATGCTAAGCCACCTTCCTCCTAGATACCCTCTCTACATTTGGTGAATATGTCTCTATTTAATCCTGTCTTTTTTTTCTATCTCTCCGCTTATTCTTTCTCAGTCGTCTTTGCAGATTTCTTGTCCGCCAACATTCTTTAAATGGTGATATCCATTTTCAGCCCTCTTCTCGGCATGAAACATTACCAATTATTAGTAGTATTATTTATGTCTCCCTCTACCAAGGTGTCTCAGTAACTGAAATTCCATCATTAGACATTCATTTCTGCCGAGCGCGGTGGCTCACACCTGTAATCCCAGCACTTTGGGAGGCCGAGGCGGGCAGATCACGAGGTCAGGAGATTGAGACCATCCTGGCTAACACGGTGCAACCCCGTCTCCACTAAGAAATACAAAAAAAAAAAAAAAAAATTAGCCGGGTGTGGTGGCAGGTGCCTGTAGTCCCAGCTACTTGGGAAGCTGAGGCAGGAGAATGGCGTGAACCTGGGAGGCGGAGCTTGCAGTGAGCCGAGATCGCGCCACTGCACTCCAGCCTGGGGGACAGAGCGAGACTCCGTCTCAAAAAAAAAAAAAAAAAAAAAGACATTCATTTATTTAAAGTTCACCTTGCATAATATAATATCCTGTGCAAGGGGTACCTTGCTAAATACATCTGGTTTTCAGAGCCACTCTCCTCTGTGAAAGGTGGGACATAGCAGGTGATGCCTCTCTATTTCCAAGCAACTAGGGAAGGAGGAAGAGAGTGCACCAAAAGGGTATTAAGGAACAAGAATGAGTTTTGTTTCCTTTACAGTTTTGCTTAAGGTTGTTACCCTTCACTGTAATTCTTATCAAAGTTATTGTCTTTATTTATGACAGAACTTTCCAAGGTGAGCAAGAGGTTCTACCCAGTATGGGTGCTAATTACCCGATAGTCCCTGAAACTTCGCTCAGATGTCAATAGTACTTTCTCCCTTTTTCTCATATATGTTAATTATTCAGTAGGATTAATGACTTATCACTCTGATTTCGGCAGTACGGCGAATATTAGTCAGCCTACCTGCTTAGAGCAACATAAGATCTGAATAGCAACAGCGAGATTTACCTTAATGCTTCAAGGAACAGTTTCCTGAGATAAATCAACAAATTCCTAACTGGGTTACAGTAATCAGATGTGCCCACAAGGGTTGATTTTGCAAGTGAAAGATTGAAAAAAGAAATATCCTAAGATAAATCCAATTAAAATTTTTATTGAGAGATAGAACAGGAAATCTAAAGGAGAGATAGCTCAATCTTTTGAATTGAGTGCTGAATTAGGAAACAGGGTTGCTACAACTTTTTCCAAGCATCTTTGTTTACTCATTCTCTAGCCCTGGGGAAGTCCCTTCTAATTGGCATTCTCATCTATTGGTGAAATTAATTAATCCTGTTGATAACATAAGATGTTGCTCCTTTAAGTTTGAAGGTGGCGTGTAAATAAATTGCTTAAAGCCTTTTGGAATTGCATTCAATAAGACAGATTCTCCATAGTTACAATAAGCCACTTCCTAGCTAAAGGTAAGAAGCTAAAGTGAGGAATCTAGATGATGTCTCCATATTTAAAACAAAAAACTTTGGTTCTTGTTTGGGTGGCTTTAACCACCTTGTAGTGAGCTTAGGGTTCCTGCAGGTGCTGGAGTCCTTCCTTGTATGGAGCTTTTTGTGTATTAAACCATTTCCTGAGGAATAATAATCAGAATTTATGTGCCAGCCTCTGTTAAAAGCACAAAATGTGTGTTAAATTATATCAGCCTCGTTAAAACCTTTTGAGGTAGATAGTTAATATCTCCAATTTATCGAGAAGGAAACTTAACACAAAAAAAGGTAAAACATTTTTCCCCCATTCACTAACCTACAAAGTGGTAAAGCTGGGATTTGAGCCTTTGTTCTTCATCATCAGGCTGTTTTATCTCTTTACAGTTCTTTGAAAGTGTGTTAGGACTTCATTAGAATATAAAGACAGCATGAGTGCAAGTATCAGGAGAATCAAGAAAGTGGCTCTTTCAATTTCTTGCTCTTGCTGGTTCATCGATTCAAATATTCCTGGAGCATCTATTATATGCTAAGTGCTATGCTAGGTGATGGGGTGTTCCTTGCCCTTATGGGGCTTTCAGTATGGTGGGGAAATAGACACTAAGGAAGTAACAAAAGAAATATATAAGAGCAATATAAATAGTGTGAAAGAAATAATCATGAAGTGGAATGAATATCAAGGTACAGACCTGTTTCCATAAGGTGGTCAGGAAAGACACCTCTGAGGAGATGGCATTGGAACTAACACTGAAGGATGAGGAGTCAGCAATGAGAAATTTCGGGACAGGGATGGAGAGTGGAGGGAAAGAGAAGGAGAAGGTTTTATGCTGAGGGAGCACCTGGTTAAATGCCTTGAGGAGAGAAAGAACTTGTTTGCATTTGAATAACTGAAGCAAGGCTAGAGTGGTTGTGTCTTAATGAGGAAAAAAAACTGGCTCTGTTTTTAGATGTATTTGCAGCTGAAGTATTAAGACTTCTCTTTAAAATAATGAACATTTTATGATTTCTAGTACTTTGCATATGAATTATGCAAGAGTGGGATTTGAAAATCACTGTGTGGTGTGGAGGAAAATCTGAGCAGGTATCAGTGTGTGTGATGGTTAATACTGATTGTGGACTCCATTGGATTGAAGAATGCAAAGTATTGTTCCAGGGTATGTCTGAGAGGGTGTTGCCAAAGGAGATTAACGTTTGAGTCAGTGGACTGGGAGAGACAGACCCACCCTTAATCTGGGTAGGCACCACCTAGTCAACTACCAGCATGGCTAGCATAAACCAAGCAGGAGAAGATGGAAGAGTAGACTTGCTGAGTCTTCCAGCCTTCATCTTTTTTTCAGGCTGGATGCTCTCTGTCCTTGACTATCAGGCTCCAAGTTCTTCAGCTTTTGGACTCTTGGACTTACACCAGTGATTTGCCAGGGGCTCTCAGGCCGTCAGCCACAGGCTGAAGGCTGCACTATCAGCTTTTCTACTTTTGAGGTTTGGGGACTCAGACTGGCTTCCTTGCTCCTCAGCATGCAGACAGCCTATTATGGGGCTTCACTTTGTTACTGTGTGAGTCAATACTCCTTAATAAACCCCTCTTCATATATACATATACATCTATCCTATTAGTTCTGTCCCTCTAGAGAACCCTGACTAATATAGTGTGGTATCTGCTATGGGATGGGGTACTCCCATGACCAGCAGATTTTGTTGATACATACGTGGAGGCAGAAAGGCAAGAGGCATTTTATTAGAGGTGACAAACTGTTGGCTTTCTATTCAGACTATGAAAGACCCAGAGGGGTTGGATTGTACCAAATGAGCATCTGGATCAGATTTTGTTCCCCTGAATCTCAGGCACCTTCTGAAAACTTATTGGACTCTTTGGATAATAGATATGATTACTCTTTGGCTTGATTCCTCAATTCAGCAAGTAGTTTCCATCTCCAAATCTATTTCTTGAAAAAAAATTAACTTGTCTATTTGTTTCAAAAAGAATCAGACAGAGGCCCTTGGAAATATTATATCTTGCTCTAAATTCATAGGGTTTTTTTCCCCCTCTAAAATTGTACTACATACTCTTCAACTTCCTTTTGAATGCCACTTGATTTTTTATCTATGAGACAAATGTATCATACAGTTTGGGTTAGCAAGAACTTGCAGGAAAAATTGGCCACCTTTCAACTGACATATTTTCCAAAAACAGGGCTTTAAAAAGTAGAGACAATCTTCCTTCCTAAAAGTCTAATCCAGGACCATTTCCTCTTATATTCTTTTTAGGGCTAATCTTAGGACTCTCAAACAAACAGTTATGTATGTACACACACACATACATGCAAACACACACCGTTGAATTAATCTTTCAGGTGCAGCATGGAATCTCAGGCAAAGAAGAGATTCCTATAAACATATCTAGGCTAAAACGCATGGAGTTCAAGAGAAGAGGAAAAAGCAAAGAATTATAAGATTCAGAAAGAAGAGGTGAGCATCTCAGCGATCAAAAATCACATTGGTACATTGCACAAGTTATTTACAATTCAACTCCTGCTCTTGGTGAATCAAAACCTTGTTTGGAAATTTCACTGTACAAGGCTTCTTGTCTTCTTTACCAGTGGTCATACTGTTTTTTCCAACTTCTCCAGTAATGAAGGCTGGTCCTATGTAGCATATTCTTTCCGTGCCTTTTATCTCCACTAGCATGGCTCTTCAAGTTCAGAAGCAAAGACTTTGGGATCAGATTGGATTGAATCCTGGCTCCACCATTATTAGCATTGTGCTATTGGGCAAACTATTAACCTCTGTAGATCATCCATAAATGAATGTCTTTGACCAGGGGTTCTCAAATTTTGGTGGAAAGCTAATAAAGAACACAAAGGACAAGTTCATTAAAGGAGGACAAGGCCTGGGACATTTTTCTTTTTACCAAATTCCCCAGGTGATTCTGATACCCACCAAATTTCAAAAACCACTGGATTTGGGGATTAAAGATAAACTAATGCAACAAGCACCTTGCCATCAAGAAAGGTTTCCTAACTGGGGTCCTGTGGTAAAATGGAAAGGAGTTTTGTCTTTGGCATTCGATATGTGAATTTCTATGTAAGTTCCATTGCTTAATAACTGTGGCAATCTGGCAATGTCATTTAATTTGTGTGACACATGGTGTCCTTATTTGTTAAATAGGAATAATGCCCACATCTAGGGGTTATGGGCTTAATGGATTAGGTGACTCACAGCAGATGACTGATGAATATTGGCTGAAGTAGAATCTCTTGCTACATTTAGATGTAAGTATTTGTATAGAACCTTCTACACACAGAACTTATATGAATTGACTCAATAAAAACTCTCTCGAAACTTGGCTGATTACATATTTATTGAACATAGAATTGAATGTATGAATGCCATTGCATTTACCCATGACATACAATAAAAATTTTGACACAAAGTGCTTTGATTGCATAACATATAGTTCCTATATATGCCCTCACTTTTAAACTCTCCATCCAATTTCTCACATCCATTCAATAACCCCAGTTGACTGTTCCAAAGTACTAGGGAAATATTTTGCTTTACTGAGTTAGAAATAATTTTTATTGACTATGTGCAAATCCTCTTAACTCACGACTAACATCTCAGCTAATGGCAAACACAGGTCACAGTCATTAAGCTATGCTCTCAAATTTAGCCATTCTCTCACTTTATGAAACTCAAAATCCTTCCCATGTTGTTAAAAGATTTTATACAGACCTCACAGTCTTCAAACTCTCTGATACTGAATAACCTGAATAACAATTTTAATACTTATTAGTCATTATGATTTCTTTCTTTCTTTTTTCTTTTTTTTTTTGAGGAGCAGCCTCTCTCTGTTGCCCAGACTAGAGGGAAGTGGCATGATCTCGGCTTCTTGGCTCACGGCTCACTGCAGTCTCCATCTCCCGGGTTCAAGCAATTCTCTTGCCTCAGCCTCCCAAGTAGCTGGAATTACAAGCACCCACCACCATACCTGGCTAATTTTTGTATTTTTAGTAGAGACGGGGTTTCACCATATTGGTCAGGCTGGTCTCGAACTGCTGACCTCAAGTGGTCCGCCCCCCACCTCAGCCTCCCAAAGTGCTGGAACTACAGGTGTGAGCCACCACTCCTGGTTAAAATAATTTCTTATCACAAGAAAACTCCATAGGGTTATACAAGTGACAGAGAAGCAAATTCAGTCTGGCCTCTGATCTTGGTGGCAGAACAAAGAAGGAAATCACTGGAGGGCTGGAGGTGGATGAATGAAAGCCAGAGAATAGAAAATGAGCATCAGCACCCTTAATGACCACCCTGCTTGAACAATCCCGCTTCCAATAAACACAAAGAAATCCACAAGCTCCAATGAGAAACAGTCTTGAAGCAAGGATGAGTTTCTCTTGTATCCCATTGTTTTCTGTATTCTGAGTGGGTTCAACCACTTTAGACTGCAGAGCCTATATCCCTCTCCTTAATTTCCACAGCCCCACTTTTCTCTTATTTTCTTGTTCTGCTCCTTTTTTCTCTCTCTCCGTTTCTATGATCTCTTTTGTCCTCTAACGAATGAGGTTGTAAAGGAACAGTTATTCCATATTGTCCCTTTAAGACTTCCTCTCCTACTCAACAAGCCCCCTTCTAGACTTAATGGGCAAAGAGTGGACCATAATACTATTTGAAACCAATTCAAAATCCTCCATGCTGACAGCTTACACCAGGAGATACTTGATTTAGGGACATTCATTAGAAAAATATATAATAGAACTACAAATTTCCCTTCAGTTTTTCCAAAGATTTCTTTATTAAAATGGCCAGAAGGACAACATTTATATCATGACTAAATTTTAACAGTGATCTCTTGTGGTTTACAAGGAGATGTTTATGCTCACTTATATTTTGAATGTTTTATCTTCTCCCATTGCATAGAGACAGACTACTCTGCTCACAGGTGAAAAAAAGAAAAAAAAACCCACATAAAAGCCTCAGCCTCAGTAAAACCAAGTGACTGAAGAGAATCAATGGAAGTTTGTTTACATTTTACATTAAGTATAAGGCTTCAACAGAAGCAAGTGCTGTCATTCTTTGAGCCACATTCATTTTTTGCCTTTAAAGGCATCATGACTAATTAAGAAGTCCTCTAGGGGTGAAGCCTGGGCATAGGTAGGTTTTCAAAGCTCCCCAGGTAATTCCAATGTGCAGCCAGTGTGGAGAAAACACTGAAATGGTAAGAAGGCACAGGAGATTCTAACTTCCATTTCTCAGGACAAAATAGAGCTCATGCCCCTGCCCGGCCAGTCACTGTCTCATCATCTTGTCTCATTACCTTTTCGTAACATTAACTACTATATAAAATTACCTTTATATACTTTATGTGTTATTTGCATACAGCCAGTCTCTTCTTTTGGGAATGTAAGCTCCAGTGAACTCAGAACAGTATTTGTTATAAGGTAGTTGGTCTGTTATATATTTGTCAAATAAATGAACTAAAAACTGTTAAACATCAGCTTTCTTGTCTGTACAATGAGCAAAATGCTACCACCACCTTCCTTGCTAGACTGCTGTGATGACTCAATGTAATCATGTTCATGTAAACTAGTGGGTAATGTGAAATCTTAAGAAATGTTAGTCTTACTGCTACAGGACATTAACCAACTCCCCAAATTTCCCACAATAGCTCACAGGTTGAAATTTCCAACATGAGATTCCCTTCTTTGGATTTCAGCTGACTATTGTTAAAATAGTCAGCTGAAAACCTGACTATTGTAGCTGCATTACTTTGGTGGAATAATATTAATTAGATGAGTTCTTGTCAGTTAGCAACCCTAAAATATAGAACAAGTTAATTTTGAGTTAAGTTCAAAATGTAGAGAAGTTCTGTACTATTCAGGCAGGGCAGCCCCAAGTTGTAAGAACTGGCTGTGGGGAGAGAAGGGGAGAAGGGGATAGAAAACCTGCAGGGTGTTGAGGACATTGGGTTTCACTGGGACCTGAAAAGGGAGAGGGAAGTATATAGTACATGAATCACAAACTCTGTTGACCCTGAACTAGGGAGATCTACAATCAGCTTTGGTCAGAAAACTGAAGCAGGCATACTTTTAGTCAACAATAGTTAAGTACCCCGTGGATAGTACAAATGATCAAATATATCTTCTGATCCTATGTCAACTCTTGATGTGTTATTATGCTGATTTTATAAAAGGGCAAATGGTACTCAAAGAAGCGGCATTTTTAGAGACAGGGTCTAGCTATGTCATCTAGGCTGGGGTACAGTGGCACCATCATTGCTCACTGCAGTCTTGAACTCCTGGACTCAAGTGATCCTCCCACCTCAGCCTCCCAAAGTGCTGGGATTAAAGATGTTGAGTTTTTAAGGAAGCAGCATGTTATACTGGCTAAGAACCTTGAATCCTTAGGCAGGCTGAGTTAAAATTCCATCTCCAACATGTACCACCCATGGGAGCTTGGGCAAGTTAGGACTCTGTATCAGTTTCCTCCTCTGTTAAATGGTAATAATAATAATAATAATAATAATAATAATAATAACAGCAGCAATATTCTAGGGTTGTTATGATAATTAAATGCATTAATATTTATAAGGTACTCAGAATACTGGTACAGAGTGGGCACCATATAATCACACACAAGATATACACAGCTAGTGGGCAGCAGGACTTTTTAATGCTTTTAAAATTTATGTATCTATATCAATGAATTTTCACACATTAAACATATTCATGTAACAAGCATCTAGACCACGAAACAAAATATTACCAGCACCCAAAATCTCTCCTCATCCTCCCTTCCGGTCATGTAATGCCCCACACCTGGTCCAACCAAAGTATACGACATCTTAACTTGCAATACACAGAACAGTCTTGCCTGTTTTTGTACTTTGCATAAAAAGGATCATCCAATGTATAATCTATTGTGTCTTGCCTCTTCCACTCAACATTATATACATGAAATTCATTTATGCTGCTGTATGATATACAGCGCTATACAGCATCCACCTGTAAATTGACCACAATTTGTGTATCCATTCTGTTGTTGATACACTTTTGAATAGTTCCTAGATTTAAGCTATTACAAATAGTGCTGCTATAAACATTCCACTAACATTTTTTGGTGAACATGTATACACATTTTATTTGGTATATATCTATGAGTGAAATTTCTGGCTCATAATGTATAAATACAGTCAGCTTTAGAATAAACTGAAAAAAGAAAGTAGTTGTAAAATCAATACTACCATCAGTAGTGTGTGAGAATTCTACTTTATCTTTTTCATTGCAGTTATTCTGGTGGCTGCAGAGTTTCATCTCATTGTGGTTTCACTTTGCTTTTCCCTGATGACTAATGAAATTGAACACCTATTTACTGGATACTTGAATGTCTTCTTCTGTGAAGTAACACGATTTAAACTTAGGTTTTTCTAGGTCAAAGCCTGTGCTCTATCTCCACTTTTTGTTTTTAAGAACTGCCTCCCTTCAAAGCTTTCCGGAGAAATATAAGTATAATTTAGAAACCAAGGGTATCCACTATTTTTATTTTGTATTCACTTTTTTTTTTCCTTTTGGAATTTAGAGAATTATCCTCTAGTAATGGAGAATGGAGAGAGGGGTCTTCCATAAAATGCACTTTTGCTCTTCCTTTTGTTGTTATTCAAAGTGGAATTAAAAATTATCTTAGCTCTGCAGGCTGGCTGAGAGCTCAGAGCTCAGAGAAGGTGGGGGTATGGAGAGACAATAAGGAAAGCTGTCCTACTTCTGGAGGCTCCAAGACACCATTTTTAGTGAAAGCAACGTGCTTTCAAGAGCCAGTTGTGTGTGGGTTGGGGGAAGGAGGTTGGACTTACGTATGAGAATAATGACAATACAGAAAGCCTCTGGGTGTTTTCCAGGGAAATGCAGATTGTAGCTTTGGGTTTTAAGTTTTACTTTCACTGTTAACACATGAACGGGTATTCCTAGGTTTCTTGCACTTCCCCCAAATCTTTCTGTAGCAAAACTAAGTAGGGGAAAGTTACTATTATAAGATGTATCACTTGTAAAACATTTAAATTGTTCCTGTTTTTCTGTGTATTTATGAGAGTGCACAGGAATACCACATAATTCCTCAACTTGATTTTATAAACAAACACCAGCCTTAATATCATCCAAAATACAGCTCCTATATTTTTATTCTCACATTGAAAAGCCAATTTTTTTTTTTTTGTCTTTCAGATAGAGCACTAAACAGCTCTTCCTTTTCATTAAAGTATACTAGCTAAATAATATATCATCTTGGCTTATGTTTCAATCATGCAGTTTTTCTTCTCCTGGACTTGAAAGAAGCTTCTTCCTTAAGAACCCCTTCTCAAATATAAATTATTATTATTTTTTAGCCTAGAAAAGTTGGTTGGGGTACACTGTGAGTCACCTATGTCAATCTGAACATTGCTGAAAACAAAATATACTTTAATAGTTCCAATGGTATTCATTCAGCCCTATTCTGACCTTTCCTTGTTTTCACTCTAATTAAACATTAATCTTGAAAAACAAAGAGCCCTTTGATGGCTATAATACATTTTTGTACTGTGACATGCCCTCTGGTTTAAGGTGTATCTATAAAGAACTGAGACTGTGACTAGCAGACTTGGCTTCAGGTTAAAGATGAATGGATCTACTAACAATTGGAGACACTGTCTTCAAAAGCATGGTCATTGGAAGCCTATTAAACATCTCTGTCATTAGGAATTTAGAAGCAGCAAACATAATTTTTGCTTTTCCAGGAGTTGGTATTCTGGCCAGCATTTATGCTCTCCAGAACCTTACTGGTGAGCCCAAATGGTAGTCTTTAGCTTCCCAAGAACTTACAACATGACATTGGACCTGGAGGCTCTTTTGACATGGATTTGCTTGAACTACTTAAACCGTTTTCCTATTACCAAGAATAGTAATTAATGCAGAAAGACGCTAAGTTTTTCACTTCAAAGGTTTCATCATATTGTATCCTTACTACAGACAGGCCTGCTGTTTTGCTGATCCTGGCATTTTTCTTGATGTTGTGTTTTTAGGGAGAGAAAGTCAATGCCTTCTTTTTGACTCAACAATTAGACTTAAATGTATGTATTCATTCAATTAGTAGTTAAATCCCTATTACAGGCTGTGCATGGAAATAGCCCTGGACAAGCAGTATTCTATAGGAGAGACCAAATTCATAGAGCTCACAGGATACTGGGGTGAGGGAGGCAGCAATCAATAGGCAGAAACTAATGAAATGGTGTAGGTTGCGTGGAACAGTAGTCTTTTTTATTTAATTTTTAAAAATAATTTTTAGTAGTGATGAGGTCTCACTATGTTGCCCAGGCTGTTCTCAAACTCCTGGCTCAAGTGATCCTCCTACCTCAGCCTCCCAAAGTGCTGAAATTATAGGCATGAGCCACCATGCCTGGTCAGTGGCACAGTATTCTAAGCAGATGCAGCTGTGTTTGGACAGCACGGAGGGCAGGCGACAACATGGACCCACAGGGACTTTCATATGGCCACACCTTCCAGTAAAAGGAGGAAGTGAAACCGAAGAGACTGGCAAGGGCAAGATCCCAGAAGAACTTCTCCCCCATGCCAGGGAGTTTGAATGTAATTTTTTTTTTTAGTGATGGGGTCTTGGTCTGTCAACCAGGCTGGTACAATCATAACTCATCATTTGCCAAAGTCTTGAACTCCTGGGCTCAAGTGATCTTTCCTCCTTAGCCTCCTGAGTAGCTGGGACTACAGGTGTATTCCAGCATGTCCAACCTGAATGTAATCTTAAAGGCAATAAATGGGGAGTCAATGAAGACTTTTAAGAAAAAATAATGGGATGAGCATAAGATACACATTTATATGAGTTAGTAAAAACTCAGTGAAGGTTTCTGGAGGAAATTTAACATTCATTCTTTTCTAGTGGTGGAAATCACCTCCTTCATCTGAGACATGGGAGTCACTGCCTGGACAAGATAGGTCTGTATTTCTTTCCCATGCCTAACCTACAGGCATGTTGACAGAGTCCACGTGAAACTTGGATGCCTATTTGGCACTGCAGTTTGGAAGAATGCTAATGCAATTCACTTTGGCATGACTAATAATATGTTCCTACCTTGTTTATACTAAAATTGAAAAAAAAATCATTTGAAGCCTCCCTTCACAGTCATGATATTTCTTTCAAATTGAGATGGCAAAGTCTGTACAGTATTGCAATTTCTAGCAAAATCTTTTAAAGCTGCCTTATTTAAACAATTTAGAAAATATTTAATATGCAAAATGACTTTTGTTTTTAGGTAATACCACAATAGAGTTGCATTTACATTCACAGCAGAACTTGACTTAAGGCCTTAAAAAACCTTTTACAGAAATCTCTATTGGCTTTTAATAAAAAGCTGTCAAAAGCTCATGATGGTATTATGTTTTAAAGTGGCTATAATGCATTTTTGACTTGATCCATTAAACATAGATAGGCAAACCTCCACAATAGTTTTCATGGATTAGGGCGACATATTATGTGCTCCTGACAGTATCGCAGAAGGAAAAAGTAAGGTGATTAGGAACAAATAAATTAAGACTACCTAGTATTACATGGATTACATGGGAATCCTAGTGAATCTTTTGGGAAAATGCAGCCCTATTGAGGAACAGGGTTCTTTGTGTGGAAGCAATGAGAATGGCCACTCCACGGTGAATGGGCAGAGACAGGTTTGGAAGCAAATGAAATTAACCAAAATGAAGGAAAGAGGAGAAAACCAACATTAGAAACTATGAATTCACTGAAATTAAGAAGCCAAAAAGACCTGCTAAATCTTATCCGACTTCTTCAGCTTGCACTGAGGCCTCTTTTCTCAGAGCACATCTACCTTGCTGTTTTATTTAATTTGTTTTTCAATTATTTAGGCTTCAAGGTTTCCTGATCTCTTACAGTAAAATTTTCCAATTTAATCAACTTAGCTTGTGGGAAACCCTTGCTAGATTTTGCATCATACTTGGTAGATGCTTTAATAAATAATTATGTTTGAATAGGTGAATAGATAGAAATGTCAAGAAATAATAAAGATAAACATTTTGAATATTTTTTCTGTTCAACACAAGTAACTAAATCTGCAAACTATGTGACTACGGTAATTTTTTTAAGTGTATAGTGACAGAATTCTATTATTATGTAAGTAATCAAATTATGCTTTAGAAGAGTTTGATATAAATTCATACTTAAAATATGAATTCATATATAAAATACGAATTAGGAATGTAAAAGATCCAGGAAAATATAGGTATAATATTAAGAGGTAAATAACATTTCTTTTAAAATTATGACATTTTATTCAATTTTATTCTAGTACATTGCTAGCTCTCCCTCGTTCAACATACACTGTAAATCAGGAATACTGTACAATTTTGATTTTTGTTTTTGTTTTTGAGATGAAGTATTGCTTTGTTGCCTGGGCTGGAGTGAAGTGGTGCAATCTCGGCTCACTGCAACCTCCACCTCCCAGGTTCAAATGATCCCTCTGCCTCAGCCTCCCAAGTAGCTGGGACTACAGGAATGCACAACCACACTCGGCTAATTTTTGTATTTTTAGTAGAGATGCAGTTTCACCATGTTAGCCAGACTGGTCTTGAACTCCTTACCTCAGGTGATCTGCCTGCCTTGGCCTCCCAAATTGCTGGGATTACAGGCATGAGCCACCATGCCTGGCCAGAATTATGATTCCTTAAGAATTTGAGAAACAGGACAGGATGTAAGTATTGTTGCTTACATAACCCAGGAGGAGTAAAGCTCATTGATAATATTTCTGTTACAGTAAATGCTTGAGTTTCTGTACTAACTTCCAGGGAAATATGGATTTTGCAGAGCTAAAGGAATGCCTTAACTAACAAACATTCAAACAAAGAAGACATATCGAGTCACTGCATTTAAGCTCTCTAGAATTTCTGATCAACTGAACAGAGCTTTGCTCTGAACCTCAAGGCTGACTCTGCCAACAATGGCTGCTCTGAGGCAGACAATAATGCAGATGAAAATGATTTAGGGGAAGAACAAGGTCAAGATGCTCCCTGGGATTTATAATCCAAGAAGCCTTGATTTCACCTCCAGAATGCAAATGCAATGCCCTGGTTTGAAAAGCACCATTCTCCTAACCGTAAATGAACCCACATTTCTGCCCTAAAAAGATCTGCTCACTCTTTTTCAGCTAAGACTCTAATATTTGATGAACCCATGGTATGAATGAAAACAGATTTTTCTTTAGCAGCAAGTTTTATTGCTCATTTTACAGCCTGATTCCATAGCCTGGGAATGGTCTTGCTGCTATAACTGCAATTATGTCTGAATTCTTAAGTGGTGTGTTAGGGCATGTTTTATATTTGGAATTCATGATACTGTTTTTAATAGGGACTTCTTTGGTAACGACCAGAAAGACCCTCACTAGTGAGATGTCACAAAAAGTTGTTCAGATTACATAAGCAGAAGACTCCTTACACTGGAATAAAAATAATATAGAAAATGCACAATTATGTAGCTCATTTCAGGCATACCAACATACTGACTTGTTTTGAGTTATCAAAACTCAGTGTAGCAGCCTTTCTGATAGGCACCAGGAATTTGGAGATTAATAAAACATGGTCAGTTTTTGGAGGCGCTTAAAGTTCAGTCTTCTGAAAGTTAAGTAAAAATTCATCTGGAAGATTTGATAAGGGATTGAAGGAAAGAGCGAAGAATTGGAAGTTTGACAGAGGGATTAACAGCTGAGCATGGGTGTTGGGAAAATGAGAGTTCACTGAGGCTGTAGTGACAAAATCTTGTGGGGGATTGTTGGGAGACGACACTGGATAGGTAAGTAGGAACCAGTTGCTGAAGGGCCTAATAATGCACGTGAAATATTCTGGATTTAATCCAGAAAATCAGGGAGAGCCTCTGAAGGAATATTTACACAGGGAAGCGACAAAATTGAATTTGATCATCAAAAAAAATGATAAAGCATTCAAACTGTTTTTCTGCAGGTATGCCAAATATTGAGAAAACAATTTCTCTACTGACCAAATAACAGAGAAATGGCCTCAAAAATAGGCACTTCTACCTTTCTGGTTAAAATGCTATACTGCTAAAGCTGGATGGTCATCTACAGCACTAGGATCCAACATGCTTCACGCTTCATTGCTACTCAACAGAACTTCTATGGCACAAGGGAAAGACAAAGTCTGTGACATATCTCAAATCTTCTCTTTTCTTTCTCCATAGTGGAGAGTTTTGCCTGAAAATGTTTAATGTAGTGGCTGTACAGTTTCAAAGTGCTTTTGTTTTTCACAGTTACTCAACCATTTGAAGCCCTGAAGATAAGGGTGTCGTGTTAGCATTGATGATTGGGAGACTGTGTCCATGAACATTCTTTCAAATCAAACTTAGTTTGAATGAACCAGTCAGCCTTAGGGAAGATTACTGTGGGTAATCTATTTCTGCTGGTCTCTAACAAACAAGCAAAAAGAAAAATAAATACAGTTAAAGTAAGGACACGACATCATTTTCTGAAAAATGTGACATTGTCCTGCGTTTTTAAATGTCTCCTGAGCACACACATACTCTTTTTGGAAACCAAAAAATATATTTTTTGAGAATCTTGATTATATGTTAAAACTTTTGAAGTTAATTTGTAGGCCATAAAAATGGTATTATTTAATATGAGGTAAGATTACTACAGAATTTGGTTACAAACCCAAGAATTTGGGTGCTAAACTGACTATCCCTCCCCACCAGGTTCCAAAGGTAATGTGTGTACATATAAGCCACAAGCTCTAATGCAGAACACTCCAGTGAGTTGGGAGGTATCCTGTGTAAAACTCCTGTTACCTAAACAAGGTAGGCTGGAAAGACCAACAGCCAAAGCAGGTTGACGGAGCTGCCCTAACCTTGTACCTCTTGGCCAAGTCCAGATCTCAGACCTCACCATGCACAGGCTCTCATCCAGTGCCAGCCTCAGATAACTCAAAGAGGAAGATGAAGGGAATATTTCTGTAATGCCTACTGCAGATCTGGCCTCAAGAAACTTCAGTGGGTCTTCTCAGGCTGGGGCACCAGAAACATCCCTGAAGAAATTACATCCACCTCCAAAAATGGAGAGAAGACAATGATTTTTCCAGGAAGAAACAGGACTCCTCCACTCTGATCATTTCGGGACAAAGATCAGACAAAAGCAGAAGGAAACCAAAGAGAAGGAGAGAGAACCAGCTACTTCTCTAGTGTTCTGTGAGGAAGTCCATGTAGAAAGAGACTATGACCACCTCTCTCCCTCTTCCTTCCCTGTTCAGGACAATAAAACATCTCCATTATTCCTCCAGCCCAGTGGCCAGTGAAATATCCTTCAGCATGTCCCACAGGCCTCTTTGGTGGTGCAGTGAAATGCCTTAATCCTGACTCAACTTGGTGATAAGCTTGGATTAAGTATGTAGAGGAATGTGAGAAGGAATGTGAGAAGGAATGAAGACTCCCAACTTCCTACTACAAGAGTCCTCTAAATTGCAGTCACATCCTATTTCCTTGTCTCTAAGACTCATTTTTATAGTATTAACATCAGTGATTTGGGGGCATGTCTCATTTATTTGATGTGTAGATTTTATGTTGCTTTTTCTTTGAAAAGCTCTTATCGATAGTGCAACCCCTAATCAGTGGAATCTTAGGATTATAATAGTATGCATATGACAGTGGAAGAATAAAATCTACTTTCACACTTTAAAAAAACTCTGATTTAGCATTTGAAATCTGTGGCTTATAACTTTAGTCTTTTCATGCAAATATTTTTAGGGAAATGGTTTCGAAGAGCAACACTGCACCAGCTTGTCTGCTGTCAACTGCACATCACCATACATCCTTGGGGAGAAGCCCTGGCCCTACGCTTCCTGGGGTCCCTTGCCAGCTACATTCCAATATGAATTATGCCAAAGAGAGTCGTTTCCAGGAGATCTGGAAAGCAGAAGAAAAGCAGCCTTCAATCTCCAGCAGCAGCCAGGTGAACAGTGACAGATGCCTATGGAAGATTTTGCCAGGGGCTTTCTAGGTGAGTGCCTGCGAGTTACTTACTCAGGTGTTGCAGGCAATTAAGATAATCAGCTATAGCTTCTGTGTATTTACTGTGTTTTCCGAGTTCTTGAAACTTGAAGCATTTTTTCCCCCGACCTTTGTTTCTACAGCCCATCCAACAGTTATATCAGCCTCTAATTGTCTGTATTACAGTCTTTTATGCTCGAAGTTCTTTGAGTAACGAAAAAAAGTGGCAATCACATTCTTCTTTTTCCTGTGAGACTCCTCTGCCAATAGCAGACAAAAGTTTTAAACAGCTTAGGGACACTTGTTGGAGGCTGTTTCCATGTTAAAGAAGAGATTACAGGAAGACTGAAGGCTATTCTTTGATCTTATTTAGTTCCCTTGTCTCATCCAATTATTTTTATTTTCATTTACACTTCATGTTCCTGTCTTTAGATATTCTTCTCTGTCCCACATGACTGTATAACAATAATATCAGTAGAAGTTAACATGTCTCTAGTTCTGAATACTTTTAAGTTCATGTTTATATACATTATCTCAGTTGACCTTCACAGCAATTTTATAACTCAAGTGGATTGACATTATTATTTTTTATTTTACAGGTAGGGAATTTGAGACCCAGATATTTAAGTGGTTTATTCAAGGTCACATGGAAAATCAAGGAAAGCGCTAGAACTAGAATCCAAAATTTTTGACCACTATTCCAGGGTGTCTGATAGTATTACATTAGCTCTCCAAGTAAGATAGCAACCCCCTGCTTATAATACTTTTGATCTGGGCAAATTACCTATAGTATAAGCCCCATGAACTCTAGGTAATTATCTCTTTCCCTGTAGGATAGAATCCAAGTCTTTGTCAATGTTTTGAACCCCACCCATCAAATTAATCTAACAAGTTCAACGGTAACCACGAGCTCATTGGGGGCAGCGCTATTATTGTTATTTGGCACATAATATACTTGGTATGCTGAAAAAGTATAATAATGAGAGTGACAGGATATCATTATCTCTGACAACCTTTTTCAGTGGCCAATATCAATTAGTTAGTGGTCTCATACCTACTGAATGAGTTTTTATATCAGAGGAACTCCCAATATTCTAATTGGGCTATTTAGCAGTATCATTTGAAGGGTGCCCGATTGAGAATCACATGGACCTAAATGTTTGTTTACTCAAAGATAAGTGTTTCAAGATAAGAATTAAGGAATCAGGCAATGTTGGGCATAACAGACCACAGGCTATACTTATATGAATAAATGGAGAGCTTGGACAGTTCTTAGGATCAATCTTTCTTTAACAAATCAAATAAATAAATACAGCCTCATCTCTACCAGGAGAAATATACTTTTTTTTTTTTTTTTTTGCCTTAGAAAGCACTGGCTTCTGTTAATTAAACATTTCCACCCAAAGATAGTAAATTTTAAGTAGAAAAAAACAGGAAATATATGTAATCTACAATAAGTCTGCAAGGCAAATGGAATAGTTGTAGCAAGCTCTTAAAGCAAAGGTAAAGATGTTGAAAATATATTAAAACTTACTGTTGACTAAACTAAGAATTTGTGGATATATGTGCATATATTTATATGCATATCCTATCCAAATGAATAAAGGTCTTAATGGTTTACTTCTTAGATTAAAAAATTCTTAGGCTGGGCATGGTAATACGCCTGTAATTCCAGCATTCTGGGATGCCAGGGTGGGAGGATTTCTTTGAGGCCAGGACTTTGAGAGCAGCCTGGGCAACATAGCAAGACCCCATCATTACAAAAAAATTTAAAAAGTAGCCAGGTGAAGTAGCATGCATCTATAGCCCCAACTGCTAGGAAGGCTGAGGCAGGAGGATCACTTGAGCCCAGGAGATCAAGGCTGTAGTGAGCTGTGATCACACCAATGCACTCCAGCCTGGGCAACAGAGTAAGACCATATCTCCCCCACAAAAAAAAATTCTTCTAAATTTTGACTTTTAAAAAAATTTTTAATTTTAATTAAATTTCTTTCTTTTTTTTTTTTTTGATACCAAGTCTCACTCTGTCACCCAGGCTGGAGTGCAGTGGTGTGATCTTGGCTCACTGCAACCTCTGCTTCTCGGGTTCAAGTGATTCTCCTGCCTCAGCCTCCCAAGTAGCTGGGACTACAGGCACGCACCACCGCACCTGGGTAATTTTTTTTGTATTTTTAGTAGAGATGGGGGTTCACCATGTTGGTCAGGGTGGTCTCAAACTCCTGACCTCAAATGATCCACCCGCTTCAGCCTCCCAAAGTGTTGGGATTACAGGCATGAGCCACTGCGCCTGGCCAACATTTTATTTTTAAAGCAAATGCTTTTTCACTAGACTTGTGTACAATTGCAACAACAAAGTCATCTTAGAAGAAGAACCCATGAACTGTGAAATTTAGGCCCACTGAGCACTTACGAAGCATCGACTACTTGTTACCCACTGCTCCAGGTACTATCACTGCTGAGAGGGGGGGCGCTCTGGGGTTAAAAGGACTGAATTACCCAAGCTTTGTCACACAGGGGTTGCGAAACAATCATGTATCTTTTCTTTTAAATCCTTAGTTTTCACACCTATACCTCATATTTTTTTTTGAAGATGGCATCCAACAAAATAGGTACTTAAACTATTTAGCAGCATGCTTGGCTGCATTCGGTTCATAAATACTCATTCCTCTGTTTTTCAGAAGTCTCATAATTCAAGTACTTTGCCCAAAGTCCTCAAACTCAGCAGCTGTGCTGCTTCCCTTTCCTCCAACTTTCCCAAATTTCATCTGTTCTATGGCATCTACTATCGAACATCAGAAAGAAGAGGCAGAACTTAACAATTAGGAAACAGACTTTCCTCTACTGTAATATGAAAGTCTTCTTCTAGATTTTTGGCACTCCTTCCAAGCTTTGGCCTTTGTAAAAGGATGTTATATAAAAAACAAAACAAAACTGTGCTTTGCTTTTGGAACCCACTTCCCTAGACATACGCTCTGAGTACAGAAAGAAGAGGCTTTAGCAACCAGAAAATTAGGAATAGCATGTATGAAATTAGACATGGAACCTTGCAACTTTGAGATAGGCACAGAAAGGAACATGGGCTGACAAGAGATGGATGATCTAAGGTCACCTTTCCCTTGGGAGCGCTCCCTGATAATGGCTGTGGCTACTATGTGATATCAGCAACCCCAAGGCAGTGACCCCTTTCCATTCTATACCCCAAGCATGGGAAACAGGTTCAAAAAGCGTAGGCTATTTTTGCTAGCGAAGTTTGTATGGTTCTGTGCTACATGGGCATATCAACATAAATTCACTAGAGGTCCTCTCCTTTGATGATAATAATGATTATAATAATAATACTATGCTCATAGTATTTTTAAAGTACAAATGGCTTATTATAATGTATAGCAAATATTTGCTTGTGTATATTCTTCTCTCAATTTTGTACATCCCTAATGCCTACTATCCTGAGTCTTAATGGATGCTTATTACAATTTAATACAATACTACAACAATAAACATGATGATAATAATAAAAAACACAGCCTTTGAAGTGTCCTCTGTGGGCCCCAACATTCTGATGTCCAAGTACTGGATGATGGCAGAAGGGCAAGATGTTTTTGAATGAAAGAAATGGAAAGTATCACTTTAACAAAAAGAAAAAAAAAAAAGGAAAAAGCACCAAAAAAGAAAGAAAGACATGCTCATTTGGCAGTCAAGGAACACAGTCCTTTTAAAAAGCAACCCTCTGCCAAGTTTTTGGCTTCTGTTTGTTGTTGTTTTAAAGGTAAACACAATTAAGAAAGAAAATAGCAAGTTGTTAAAAGCACAGCTGAATATTTATGTTTTCCTTCTGAGACTTCTGGGCCTATTTCTGGGGATCTTTCTTTGCTACTGAACATCAAAACTCAAACCACCACCAAAATAACTCTTCCGCACCATTTTGCCTTGGAAAAGTGGTAAGTTTCATTTTCCCGTCCCTTTTAGATTGCGTTATAATTTCTCAAAGTGAACACCAACGTTATAATTTTCTCTTCCATTTCAGAAAACACACACTTTTGTGTTCTGAAAATTCCATGTTATCAAGCCTTAGCAGGCAGTAGGGTAGAGCTATCTGATCTCATCTTAATTGCTTTAGCCTAGATAAGCAACTACACTGATGATAAGACCCCCAAATGAGTTAGTAATCATTAGGGCTTATTCTTTTCGGAACTCTTTGAATTTGTTTTGCCAGAGAGGCAACTTCAGCTCTTGCCTGCGTGTTTGTGGGAACTCCCCAACAATCTCTTAGTCCATTGCAAGTCTGCTAATTCATTCTACTCTCATTCTTTTTTTTTTTTTTTAACACCTGTGTGGAGACATAGCTACAGTTAATTCCAATAAAGTAAGTGTCTGAATCAAAACTTACTGTACGTGAACACTCATTTCAAACTGTGGACATTACGATGGGATGAAGAAAACAACAGAGAGGAGAGTTAGCGAACAGCATCTCAGCTCTGCTGTGAATGCCACTCAAGCTTGCTTGTTATTAAGTCCCTTCTCTGGCTGCCTCCAGGTGATAGTCCCTCCCCTCCATGGAAAAAGGTTTCTCTGAAAGATATTGCAGCTTGCATATTTAATTGCTCATCACAGACTACCTTTTTTCATCTTCTTATGATTGGAAAACCTTCTGGGACACCTGGGAGATTGGAGAAGTACTTCCCAACCCTCTGAATATTGGTATTTTGAAGCATGATGATAATTCCTCAGAATACAAAATGCTTAAAGAGGGATGTTGTAGCAGGAATACTGGGAGGCAGGAAAGTCTGAGGCCTCCTCAGGTGGCTGCTTTCCCATGGCGAAGCAAATATCCACATGAAACAAGCTGAGGCTGTATTTACAAGCATAGCATGGGTGGGCACGTGGGTACTTTCTCATTCTCACATGCAACATACCAGAGACATGCAAACGTGCCGTGTGTACACTGTCCAGTGATGGCTTCAACACTCTCAACATCAGTCTCCTCGTCTCCATGTTTCTTTGGCCACCGCTCTGCCTTTCACTCCGTGCTGTGCTCATGTCTCTCCCCAGATGGAAATGTTCAATGATTTTGTGCTGTGTAGGATCAACTTCAAAGCCTATCACTAAAAGTGTTCCTTAATATGGGGTTAACAGCCTGTAGTAGACAGAATAATGCCCGTACAGATGTCCACACCTATCTTAATCCCTGAAACCTGGGAATATGTTATCTTACATGGCAAGAGGGATTTTGCAGCTGTGATGAAGTTAATTACAACGTAAGGAGAAGATCCCGGTGGGCCCAGTATAATCACAAAGGTCCTTACAGAGGAAGGCAGGAGAGTAGGAGTCAGAGAGGAGATGTGATGATGTAGACAGAGGTTGGAGCAATGTGCTTTGAGGATGGAGGAAGGGGACACAAGCCAAAGAATGCAGGTGGTCTCTAGAAGCTGGAAAGGCAGGAGACAGATTCTCCCCTAGAGTCTCCAGAAGACATACAGCTCTGCCAACACCTTGATTTTAACCTGTACAACCCATTTTGGATTTCTGACCTATGGAACTGCTATATAATGAACTTGTGCCATCTTAAGCTGTTAAGTTTGCAGTCATTTGTTACAGCAGCAATAGGAAACAATAGGAAACTCATCTTCTACCTGTCTCTCCTCATCCCCCTGAAGCCTCAGGTAAAGCCATGCTTGTTCAGCCAGGGTGTTTTACAGAGCCTGACTCTGCAGCTTGTATTCGTCCTGAAGTCACTTCTGTTTTCTCTGAACATCTCTAGGAATTATTCTGAGACTACCTTAGATGTCCTCTTACTCATAGGCAGTATTATAACATTTCTACTATTATTTTAAACTAAATTTAATTTTTTGTGACTATTTTAGTTTTCTCCTTTAACTAAATTTTAACTTCTCTGGGGATGGGGCTTATGTCATATTATTTTCTTGTTTTACCCAGAATCCCTAGCATGATATCATGCACAAAGAAAGCATTAAATTGGTATTTATAAGTTTGGTTTTTGTAAACTGAGACATATTATGTAATGCCATAAGGGGATTTATTATAAAATGCCCAAGTAGACTCTCCTTTTAACTGCTTCATAGAATTAAAACTGGCAGATTTTCATAGAGACTCTAATTTTTTGAATTAGCGTCACAGAATGACTCTATAGGACTGTGATTACTGGTCAATAATAGAAAATTAAGAAATAGAAAACGAATTATAAAGATGATAGGAAGGAAATGGTAGGAGAACTAGAGAAGGCACTAAAATTCTCAAAGACACTTTCCCAGGTAAATCACGACATGCCTTAGTGCAGATGTAACACACAAAATGGACTGATTTAGACTTTAAACTTTAGAACTTATATTGAGGCATTTATGTGGCCTCCAAGCTCCTGTTCAATGCCAGGTAGTGAGGGTGTTTCCCAGTAAGGTTATAGGGGAGAGTGCCATAGGCTCCCATTAGTTTTTCCACCAAGAAGCTCTCCAGTGATAAGTTAAAATCCACAGATGATAATCTTTCCTAAAGGATTGTAGTAAAATATTATAGGATCTGCCTGTGTCACGGGCCTGTACATCAGCAGTTAAGAGCCAGGCTCATAATCAGATGCCTAGATGGAAACCTAACTCCATTTCTTAGTGGTTGAGCAAGCTTTCAAGTCTCTCTGGTCTCAGCACTTCAGCTCTGCAACGGGGATATTACAAATACCTCTCTCATTCACCTATGGTAAGGATGGAATGAGATGCAGTAGTTTCCCCTTATCCATGAAAGATATGTTCCAAGACTCCCAGTGGATGCCTGAAATCATGCATAGTACCAAATCCTATGCAACATAAACTATGTTTTCTTTTATTCATACATACCTATGATAAAGTTTAATTTATAAATTACAAACAGTAAGAGATAAACAACAATATAATATACTCTAATAAATGTTATATGAATGTGGTCTCTCTTTCTCTCTCTCTCTCTCTCTCAAAATATCTTACTGTATGGTACCTTGTGTAACTCAAAGTATGGAAAGAGAAACTGCAAAAAGTGATTTTGAATACCAAATCACCGGGGGGACAAGGGGACTGTCATGTATGTAGAGTGCTCAGCGGAATGTCTGGAACATAATATGTTCTTACGAAAGATAAATTGCAGTTACTGTTATCTCTGAAAATCTTTTTGGGTCATTTTCGTAATCTTCCGAAACACAAACCAGTTGAGCCTGTTTCTAGATGAATGGAGAAGAAACAGCTGCTCCATAGGAAGAAAAGGCACAGAGAAAAGGAGAATTAAGTGGTAGGATGAAGACCAGTGTTTAAACAGCAGACCTCAAGGCAAGGTAAGCTCTAGCAAATGTTTCCAAATCAATCCACCGTTATCATTAGCATTTCTGTATTTGTATGCACTGCTAGTGAAAACAACTGGGAAGGATAAAACAGTCATCTTTTCTGGCAACTGGCTGGAAGCCAAGCACCTTACAGGCTGCACAACTTGAACAGCATTATCATAACCACAGAATAAGGAAGACATCATTTCTCCCATTTTACAGCTTCAGAAATGTGGTTCAATAAAAGCAGCTAGACACACCAAATAATACATACCATTTTATTCCATACAAATATAGTTTTTAAAGAGGGGGTGCAACATCAAATTTTAATGTTAGAATTCAAGAGAGTGGCTAATCTGGAGAGGAGAGAGGACTAGAGATTGGAGGGGCCCAAGAGGAGATTTAGAGGGGCTGGCAATGGTCCATGTCTTGGCTTGGGTGGTGGCAACACAGACTTGTTTGGTGATAATACTTCGAGGTATACATTGATATTTTGTGCACTTTTTGCAAGTGTGCTGTATTTTGACTAAAATGTTTACAAAAATGAGGCTTGGAAGGGGTAAATAACCCGTTCAAGTTCACATTGGAAACCTCCAGAAGAGTATGTATTCATACTCATGTTCCTCAGACTGGGCACCAAAATCTACACTCTTTGCCGAGCTCTGCTGTCTTGAAAGTGGGTGAATAAACAAATGCATCTTCTGCATCAACAGTAGCCTAAGCTTTGGTCTAGAAAACTTCTCTCTGGGGTCAGAAAGAAATCTTTTAAAGCAAGACTTTAAAATTAAAACTAATAAAGGCCGACTGTAAAAATGCAGATCTCGAAGATGGCCGAATAGGAACAGCTCCGGTCTACAGCTCCCAGCACGAGCGACGCAGAAGACGGGTGATTTCTGCATTTCCATCTGAGGTACCGTGTTCATCTCACTAGGGAGTGCCAGACAGTGGGTGCAGGTCAGTCGGTGAGCGCACCGTGCGCCAGCCGAAGCAGGGGCGAGGCATTGCCTCACTTGGGAAGCGCAAGGGGTCAGGGAGTTCCCCTTCCAGGGGTGACAGACGGCACCTGGAAAATCGGGCCACTCCCACCCGAATACTGTGCTTTTCCGACGGGCTTAGGAAACGGTGCCCCAGGAGAGTATAGCCCGCACCTGGCTCAGAGGGTCCTACGCCCACGGAGTCTCGCTGATTGCTAGCACAGCAGTCTGAGATCAAACAGCAAGTCGGCAGCGAGGCTGGGGGAGGGGCGCCCGCCATTGCCCAGGCTCGCTTAGGTAAACAAAGCAGCCGGGAAGCTTGAACTGGGTGGAGCCCACCACAGCTCAAGGAGGCCTGCCTGCCTCTGTAGGCTCCACCTCTGGGGGCAGGGAACAGACAAACAAAAAGACAGCAGTAACCTCTGCAGACTTAAATGTCCCAGTCTGACAGCTTTGAGGAGAGCAGTGGTTCTCCCAGCACGCAACTGGAGATCTGAGAACGGGCTGACTGCCTCCTCAAGTGGGTCCCTGACCCCTGACCCCCGAGCAGCCTAACTGGGAGGCACCCCCCAGCAGGGGCAGACTGACACCTCACACGGCCGGCCAGGTACTCCAACAGACCTGCAGCTGAGGGTTCTGTCTGTTAGAAGGAAAACTAACAGAAAGGACATCCACACCAAAAACCCATCTGTACATCACCATCATCAAAGACCAAAAGTAGATAAAACCACAAAGATGGGGAAAAAACAGAGCAGAAAAACTGGAAACTCTAAAAACCAGAGTACCTCTCCTCCTCCAAAGGAACGCAGTTCCTCACCAGCAACGGAACAAAGCTGGACAGAGAATGACTTTGACGAGCTGAGAGAAGAAGGCTTCAGACGATCAAATTACTCCGAGCTACGGGAGGATATTCAAACCAAAGGCAAAGAAGTTGAAAACTTTGAAAAAAATTTAGAAGAATGTATAACTAGAATAACCAATACAGAGAAGTGCTTAAAGGAGCTGATGGAGCTGAAAACCAAGGCTCGAGAACTACGTGAAGAATGCAGAAGCCTCAGGAGCCGATGCGATCAAATGGAAGAAAGGGTATCAGCCCTGGAAGATGAAATGAATGAAATGAAGCGAGAAGGGAAGTTTAGAGAAAAAAGAATAAAAAGAAACGAGCAAAGCCTCCAAGAAATGTGGGACTATGTGAAAAGACCAAATCTACGTCTGATTGGTGTACCTGAAAGTAACGGGGAGAATGGAAACAAGTTGGAAAACACTCTGCAGGATATTATCCAGGAGAACTTCCCCAATCTAGCAAGGCAGGCCAACATTCAGATTCAGGAAATACAGAGAACGCCACAAAGATACTCCTCGAGAAGAGCAACTCCAAGACACATAATTGTCAGATTCACCAAAGTTGAAATGAAGGAAAAAATGTTAAGGGCAGCCAGAGAGAAAGGTCGGGTTACCATCAAAGGGAAGCCCATCAGACTAACAGCGGATCTCTCGGCAGAAACCCTACAAGCCAGAAGAGAGTGGGGGCCAATATTCAACATTCTTAAAGAAAAGAATTTTCAACCCAGAATTTCATATCCTGCCAAACTAAGCTTCATAAGTGAAGGAGAAATAAAATACTTTACAGACAAGCAAATGCTGAGAGATTTTGTCACCACCAGGCCTGCCCTAAAAGAGCTCCTGAAGGAAGCGCTAAACATGGAAAGGCACAACCGGTACCAGCCACTGCAAAATCATACCGAAATGTAAAGAACATCGAGACTAGGAAGAGACTGCATCAACTAACGAGCAAAATATCCAGCTAACATCATAATGACAGGATCAAATTCACACATAACAATATTAACTTTAAATGTCAATGGACTAAATGCTCCAATTAAAAGACACAGACTGGCAAATTGGATAAAGACTCAAGACCCATCAGTGTGCTGTATTCAGGAAACCTATCTCACGTGCAGAGACACACATAGGCTCAAAATAAAAGGATGGAGGAAGATCTACCAAGCAAATGGAAAACAAAAAAAGGCAGGGGTTGCAATCCTAGTCTCTGATAAAACAGACTTTAAACCAACAAAGATCAAAAGAGACAAAGAAGGCCATTACATAATGGTAAAGGGATTAATTCAACAAGAAGAGCTAACTATCCTAAATATATATGCACCCAATACAGGAGCACCCAGATTCATAAAGCAAGTCCTGAGTGACCTACAAAGAGACTTAGACTCCCACACATTAATAATGGGAGACTTTAACACCCCACTATCAACATTAGACAGATCAACGAGACAGAAAGTCAACAAGGATACCCAGGCATTGAACTCAGCTCTGCACCAAGCGGACCTAATAGACATCTACAGAACTCTCCACCCCAAATCAACAGACTATACATTTTTTTCAGCACCACACCACACCTATTCCAAAATTGACCATATACTTGGAAGTAAAGCTCTCCTCAATAAATGTAAAAGAACAGAAATTGTAACAAACTGTCTCTCAGATCACAGTGCAATCAAGCTAGAACTCAGGATTAAGAATCTCACTCAAAACCGCTCAACTACGTGGAAACTGAACAACCTGCTCCTGAATGACTACTGGGTACATAACGAAATGAAGGCAGAAATAAAGATGTTCTTTGAAACCAACGAGAACCAAGACACAACATACCAGAATCTCTGGGATGCATTCAAAGCAGTGTGTAGAGGGAAATTTATAGCACTAAATGCCCACAAGAGAAAGCAGGAAAGATCCAAAATTGACACCCTAACATCACAATTAAAAGAACTAGAAAAGCAAGAGCAAACACATTCAAAAGCTAGCAGAAGGCAAGAAATAACTAAAATCAGAGCAGAACTGAAGGAAATAGAGACACAAAAAACCTTTCAAAAAATAAATGAATCCAGGAGCTGGTTTTTTGAAAGGATCAACAAAATTGATAGACCGCTAGCAAGATTAATAAAGAAAAAAAGAGAGAAGAATCAAATAGATGCAATAAAAAATGATAAAGGGGATATCACCACCGATCCCACAGAAATACAAACTACCATCAGAGAATATTACAAACACCTCTATGCAAATAAACTAGAAAATCTAGAAGAAATGGATAAATTCCTCAACACATACACCCTCCCAAGACTAAACCAGGAAGAAGTTGAATCTCTGAATAGACCAATAACAGGAGCTGAAATTGTGGCAATAATCAATAGCTTACCAACCAAAAAAAGTCCAGGTCCAGATGGATTCACAGCCGAATTCTACCAGAGGTACAAGGAGGAGCTGGTACCATTCCTTCTGAAACTATTCCAATCAATAGAAAAAGAGGGAATCCTCCCTAACTCATTTTATGAGGCCAGCATCATCCTGATACCAAAGCCTGGCAGAGACACAACAAAAAAAGAGAATTTTAGACCAATATCCTTGATGAACATTGATGCAAAAATCCTCAATAAAATACTGGCAAACAGAATCCAGCAGCACATCAAAAAGCTTATCCACCATGATCAAGTGGGCTTCATCCCTGGGATGCAAGGCTGGTTCAATATACGCAAATCAATAAATGTAATCCAGCATATAAACAGAACGAAAGACAAAAACCACATGATTATCTCAATAGATGCAGAAAAGGCCTTTGACAAAATTCAACAACGCTTCATGCTAAAAACTCTCAATAAATTAGGAATTGATGGGACGTATCTCAAAATAATAAGAGCTATTTATGACAAACCCACAGCCAATATCATACTGAATGGGCAAAAACTGGAAGCATTCCCTTTGAAAACTGGCACAAGACAGGGATGCCCTCTCTCACCACTTCTATTCAACATAGTGTTGGAAGTTCTGGCCAGGGCAATTAGGCAGGAGAAGGAAATCAAGGGTATTCAATTAGGAAAAGAGGAAATCAAATTGTCCCTGTTTGCAGATGACATGATAGTATATCTAGAAAACCCCATTGTCTCAGCCCAAAATCTCCTTAAGCTGATAAGCAACTTCAGCAAAGTCTCAGGATACAAAATCAATGTGCAAAAATCACAAGCATTCTTATACATCAATAACAGACAAACAGAGAGCCAAATCATGAGTGAACTCCCATTCACAATTGCTTCAAAGAGAATAAAATACCTAGGAATCCAACTTACAAGGGATGTGAAAGACCTCTTCAAGGAGAACTACAAACCACTGCTCAAGGAAATAAAAGAGGATACAAACAAATGGAAGAACATTCCATGCTCATGGGTAGGAAGAATCAATATCATGAAAATGGCCATCCTTCCCAAGGTAATTTACAGATTCAATGCCATCCCCATCAAGCTACCAATGACTTTCTTCACAGAATTGGAAAAAACTACTTTAAAGTTCATATGGAACCAAAAAAGAGCCCGCATCGCCAAGTCAATCCTAAGCCAAAAGAACAAAGCTGGAGGCATCACACTACCTGACTTCAAACTATACTACAAGGCTACAGTAACCAAAACAGCATGGTACTGGTACCAAAACAGAGATATAGATCAATGGAACAGAACAGAGCCGTCAGAAATAATGCCACATATCTACAAGTATCTGATCTTTGACAAACCTGACAAAAACAAGAAATGGGGAAAGGATTCCCTATTTAATAAATGGTGCTGGGAAAACTGGCTAGCCATATGTAGAAAGCTGAAACTGGATCCCTTCCTTACACCTTATACAAAAATCAATTCAAGATGGATTAAAGACTTAAATGTTAGACCTAAAACCATAAAAACCCTAGAAGAAAACCTAGGCATTACCATTCAGGACATAGGCATGGGCAAGGACTTCATGTCTAAAACACCAAAAGCAATGGCAACAAAAGCCAAAATTGACAAATGGGATCTAATTAAACTCAAGAGCTTCTGCACAGCAAAAGAAACTACCATCAGAGTGAACAGGCAACCTACAAAATGGGAGAAAATTTTCGCAACCTACTCATCTGACAAAGGGCTAATATCCAGAATCTACAATGAACTCAAACAAATTTACAAGAAAAAAACAAACAACCCCACCAAAAAGTGGGTGAAGGACATGAACAGACACTTCTCAAAAGAAGACATTTATGCAGCCAAAAAACACATGAAAAAATGCTCACCATCACTGGCCATCAGAGAAATGCAAATCAAAACCACAATGAGATACCATCTCACACCAGTTAGAATGGCAATCATTAAAAAGTCAGGAAACAACAGGTGCTGGAGAGGATGTGGAGAAATAGGAACACTTTTACACTGTTGGTGGGACTGTAAACTAGTTCAACCCTTGTGGAAGTCAGTGTGGCGATTCCTCAGGGATCTAGAACTAGAAATTCCATTTGACCCAGCCATCCCATTACTGGGTATATACCCAAAGGACTATAAATCATGCTGCTATAAAGACACATGCACACGTATGTTTATTGCGGCATTATTCACAATAGCAAAGACTTGGAACCAACCCAAATGTCCAACAATGATAGACTGGATTAAGAAAATGTGGCACATATACACCATGGAATACTATGCAGCCATAAAAAATGATGAGTTCATGTCCTTTGTAGGGACATGGATGAAATTGGAAATCATCATTCTGAGTAAACTATCGCAAGAACAAAAAACCAAACACCGCATATTCTCACTCATAGGTGGGAACTGAACAATGAGAACAGATGGACACAGGAAGGGGAACATCACACTCTGGGGACTGTTGTGGGGTGGGGGGAGGGGGGAGGGATAGCATTGGGAGATATACCTAATGCTAGATGACGAGTTGGTGGGTGCAGCGCACCAGCATGGCACATGTATACATATGTAACTTACCTGCACATTGCGCACATGTACCATAAAACCTAAAGTATAATAATAATAATAATAATAATAATAAAAGAAAAAAAAAAAGAAAAGAAAAAAAAAAAAAAAAAAAAAACTAATAAAGGCCAATTATAACATTAAAGATTCTATCACCTTTATATTTTTCTCTTACAAACTGTGTTTTCTCTGGTGGTTTCCTCTTTTGGCTAGGGAGGTTTCTAACCTCAGTTTAAAATTTCATAGAGTTTTCTTGGCAAATCAGTGACTACAAATCAATTTAATGAGTGATTTCTCAAAGGAAAGTTCAAATTTCATCTAGAACTGCTATTCTGAAGTAGTATACACTGCCTGGGTATTTGTCAGCATTATTTTTATTCTTATTATTTATCCCAATTATGATTAAGATATATTTTCTACTTATTGTCTGTCTTTCCTAAATTAGATCATAAACTCCAAAAGGGCAAGGACCAAGCTTTTATATTTTACAGTATATAACCCGTGCCTACAATAAGCTCAAACCTGAGGTTTTGGGTGAATGAATGGATACTTAAGTTAATGAGTTAATTAACAGAGAGGTAACAGAAAAACCAGAGCTTAAAAACTATGAGACATTTTGGTAAGTGGCAGAAATGTGTTACTGAAGTGAAGGCAACAATCTCAGTATCATTGCTGTTTTTTCCTTGTGGTTCCTCATTCTGTTTCATTTCCCAAGATGACTGGTTGGGACAGCAAGCATTCACTGAGAAGTAACTAATTTCCAGGCTCTGTCATTGGGCCAGGAGGAATCTACAATCCCCGTGGTTGAGGAACTCACAGAGAAATTTCCAGTTGTATTCTGAGCTGATGTGAATTATTATAAATAACAAGTTTCAAGCAGAGCCTTAGGTATGACTCCTGTCCTTGACTGATTTTCATAAATCACAGTCTGTATTTGAATAATAGATATTTTCATTAACCACAGGGTTTCAAATAAATCACCTTTTGCTTTCCAAAGACTCTGCTTAGGTGTCTAGTTCTATTTCAGCAATCAGAAGAATTTTCTAAATCTGACCTTTTCTGACTCTTTTCTGTTATACGGGACAATAAAAGTTGAGATCAGTCTGTATTTCTCTGCCTCATTTTAATTTTCTTTGTATAATATAATGTGCACCACATTTAGCTTGTGGTTGTTTTTAATTTAGTATAGTAAGCCAGTATCTGAACAGATTCTCATTGTTATCTACATCCTGTTGTTCCTAATCTTATCATGCCCTAGTTCTCTAACTCACTCACTCTCCCCCATCTGACTTCTAGCTTCTCCCAGAATAGCTACAGTGTCATGCTCTCAAATTATCCTTTATTTATTTATTTTTTTTAATTCACAGTAAAAGCAACTCATGGGCATTTTCCTTTGGCACATAGAATAGTTCCATTGGTGCATCAGTCAGAAGGCCAAAGGATTCCTTGCTTTCAAGAACAGCACTGAACATATTTATGACATTTTAAACTCAGTAATTATTGTACTTTGATTTTACAACTTCAAGAAAGGTGGTCCCAGTAATAAGTAATGTGCTAAGTTTAAACTAGAACTGTTGCATTTTATCCCCATTTTTTTTTTTTTAACAAAAGTGATTTTGAAGACCAAATCACAGATTTCAGTGTAGTCAGGAAGTACTAAAATTTTATAACAATCAAGTCACACAGAGAAAAGAGTCATTAGTTTTGTGACTGTATTTTAAAAAGAAGACATCAAAAACCTCTTCTGCATTTATTGAGACAATCGTGGTTTTTGTCTTTAGTTCTGTTTATGTGAGGAATCACATTTATTGATTTGTGTATGTTGAACCAACCTTGCATCCCAGGGATAAGGCCTACTTGATCGTTGTGGATAAGCTTTTTGATATGCTGCTGGATTCTATTTGCCAGTATTTTGTTGAGGATTTTTGCATCAATGTTCAATATCCTATGAGGCCAAGGATATTGGCCTGAGGTTTTCTTTTTTCATTGTATCTCTGCCAGGTTTTGGTATCAGGATGATGCTGGACTCATAAAGTGGGTTGCGGACAAGTCTGTCCTCCTCAATTTCTTAGGATAGTACCAGTAGGAACGGCAACAAAAGCAAAAATTGACAAATGGGATCCCTTTAAACTAAAGAGCTTCTATACAGTAAACAAAACTATCAACAGAGTAAACAGACGCTACAGAATGGGAGAAAATTTTGGAAAACTATGCATCTGACAAAGGTCTAATATCCAGCATCTAAACAAACAAACAAATTTATAAAAAAAAAAAAAAAACACAAAGAAACGACTCCATTAAAAAGTGGGCAAATAGCATGAACAGATAATTTTCAAAAGAAGACATACATGCGGCCAACAAGCATATGAAAAAAAGCTCAACATTACTGATTAGAGAAATGCAAATCAAAACCACAATGAGATACCCTCTCACACCAGTCAGAATGGCTATTATTAAAAAATCAAGAAATAACAAGTGCTGGCAAGGTTACAGAGAAAAGGGAACACTTTTACACCATTGGTGGGAGTGTAAATTCATTCAACCATTGTGGAAAGCAGTGTGGCAATTCCTCAAAGACTTAGAAAGAGAATTACCATTTGACCAGCATTCCATTACTGGGTATTTATCCAAAGGAATATAAATCATTCCATCATAAAGACACATGCATGCTTATGTTCATTGCAGTGCTATTCACAAAAGCAAAGATGTGGAATCAACCTAAATGCCCATAAATGGTCAACTAGATAAATAAAATGTGGTACATATACACCATGGAATACTATGCAGCCATAAAAAAGAATGAGATCATATTCTTTGTAGAAACATGGATGGAGCTGGAGGCCATTATCCTTAGCAAACTAACAAAGGAATAGAAAACCAAATACTGCATGTTCTCACTTATAAGTGGGAGCTAAATGATGAGAACAAATGGACACATAGAGGGGAACACCACACACTGGGGTTTATTGGAGGGTGGGAGGAGGGAAAGGATCAGGAAAAATATCTTATGGGTACTCGGCTTAATACCTGGGTGATAAAATAATCTGTACAACAAACCTCCACATCAAAGGTTTACCTATATAACAAACCTGCACATGTATCCCTGAACTTCAAATAAGAGTTTAAAAATGATATTTTAAAAGTTTAAATGTAAATCCATGTCCAAGTTCAGAAGATTTAAATTTAATATGTTTAATATATAAATGAAATGTTTGTAATTGTGAACTTAGATTGGGTAACAAAGCAAAAACAAAACAAAACAAAAACAAATAAAAACAATAACAGAAAAGAAGCAGTTTTCCCTTGTGAAATTCTTCTGGAACTTCTGGAACTCTAACGAGGAAATGCTACCTTTTCTTTTAAAACTGTGGTTTTCTCACGAATTTCATTCTAATGCTATTCAACTCCACCAAATGTGGAACATTTTAATTCTGCATAATTCCAGTTTCTTAGAGACTACTCTAAAATCCCATTTCCTTGGGGACAGTCAGTACTAAGAAAGATCAGAGAACAGAGGAATCCCTGTGGGCAGGAGGGGAGGGAAGGTTGGAAAGATTTTGTGAAAAAGGGAAATCTTGACTGGGATTTGAGTGGGCTGAATTTGGATGGTAAGACATAAACTCTAAATATGTTTTTTTTTAATTTTTTTAAAATATAAGCAGAAAAAGCCCATGCATACAGTGAGAGATAAAGTTAGATACATTTTCTGATCCAAAGAAATTCTGTGTTTACTTTGTGAACTTATACTACAGATAGTTGCATAAAATAATATGAATCACCATGTCACTTTATGCAAGTATATAAAGAATTTTCATGTATATTAGCATTCTCAAAGTGTGTCCCATGGAACACATAACATGTTAATAGATGATCTCTGAGTAAAGGGCTTCTGTGATCAAATTATTTGGGACCCCTCTCCTCTGAGTAAAACAAGACTCAACAATTTCTTTTTAGCCTTCCATAATTCTTAGCATCATTATGATGTGAATATTTATTGAGAAACTCTAAGAGGGTGATTTATATAGGGTTTTGCAAATTTACCTTATCATAAAACCTTTCTCTTGAGATATTTCAAGGGTTTAATGGTCCCCACAATATACTGGATAAAGCTAATTCATACTATCTCATGTGACCTCCATAGAAACCAAGCTGGAATTATTATCTCCATTTTATAGATGAGAATCATGAGACTGATATGTCCTTTAGGGCCCTGCTCAAGTCTCATCTCTTTTATGGAATTTCTCCAGGCCATCCAAGTCCTGGGTCCTTGCATTCATTTTAATAATGGTCATATTTACTCTTTATCCTTTTTCCATAAGAAATTGCATTGCTTGCCTCTTTCCCTGTATCCTGTCTTCTCACTGTGCTAAGGTGCTCTTTAAGAGCTAGTATTGTGTATTACGTACTTTGCAACCCTCATTGAGCCATATAATAGGTATACAGTGTGCTTATATTGATAAATTAAGGGCTTCTTTACAGAAAGCAAAAACACTTAAAGATTAATGTCACTCAAGATATGTTCCTACAATGGGCAGGGCTCTATGTTGGTTTTTCATCCCATTTTGACAATGAATAGGTACTGAAGACTCTCCTGGAACAGACTGCATCAAATGGTGATTGTTACATACTTAGATGGATTCCTTCCTTCCTTTATCATGCAATCAGTGCAGATTCTCAGTTCATATTTGTCCCTGGAGTCTTACTCCACCAGCTTGTATGAATCTGAGAGCCCCTCTTATGCTGGGATTCAGTTCTATTCCAAGGGTTCATATTGCACATTGTATTGCTCCAGATCACTCTCACTTTTAAAAGTGATCCAGGTCACCAGTGTAGCAAATATTAAATACTGTCTGTGAAATTGTACTGGCTTCAGAGAAAAGGAGAAGAAAATGAACATTGTGGGATGGGTTTTTTTGTGTGTATGTGTCGGGGCTGTGACAAGTTCTTCGCATACATTTTCTCATTTGATCCTTACAAAAATTATATAAGGTAGATAGTATTCTATTTTATAGACAAATGGTGTTGGGAAAACTGGCTAGCCATATGCAGAAAACTGAAACTGGACCCCTCCCTCACACCTTATACAAAAATCAACTCAAGATGGATTAAAGACTTAAACATAAGACCTAAAACCATAAAAATCCTAGAAGAAAACCTAGGCAATACCATTCAGGACATAGGCATGAGCAAAGACTTCATGTCTAAAACACCAACAGCAATGGCAACAAAAGCCAAAATTGACAAATAGGATTTAAATAAACTAAAGAGCTTCTGTACAGCAAAAGAAACTATCATCAGAGTGATCAGGCAATCTACAGAATGGGAGGAAATTTTTGCAATCTATCCATCTGACAAAGGACTAATATCCAGAATCTACCTACTATCATTCTCAGCAAATGATTACAAGAACAGAAAACCAAACACCGCATGTTCTCACTCATAAATGGGAGTTGAACAATGAGAACACATGGACACAGGGAGGGGAACATCACACACCAGGGCCTCTCAGGGGGTGGGGGGCTAGGGGAGGGATAGCATTAGGAGAAATAGCTAATGCAGGTGACAGGTTGATGGGTACAGCAAACCACCATGGCACGTGTACACCTACATAATAAAACTGCACATTTGACACATGTACCCCAGACCTTAAAGTTAAAAAAAAAAAAAAGACATTATCTAAAAACTAAGGAAATCTGAACAAAATATGAATGTTGTTAAATAATAATGTGTTGGTCATGAATAGCCAGTATTATTAATATTATTAATAAACAATGTTAATAAATAAGAAACGTAATCTCAAAGAGTTTAACTTCTTAGGCTTTATAGTGAAAGTTGAATTTCATGAATTCTGCAGATAGAACATTGTGTTGAAATCTCCTGCCTCTTATAAATTGTGTGATTTAACCACTTTCTGTCTCAGTTTCCTCATCTGTAAATAGCATAATTATCCTACACACCTGTAGGATTGTTGTGAAGACTGAATGATTTTATATATATATATACACACACACAAAGAAATTATATAATTATATGTATGTAATATATATATTTAAGAATAGTGCTGGATACATACTGAATGGTAAATCTTATTACCCCTACTATCACTACTATTCCCAGGTCATACAGTCAGTATATGGTAAAGCTTAGATTTGAAACCAGGTCTGTAGGTCTCCATACTATACAGCAAAATCAGTATCCATGTAGACAGTGACAAAAGCAGGGTATCAATTAAAGAGGCATCATAAGCAGCAGAAAGAGCAAGAGCTTTATCATCAGAGTTGTGTCTGAATCCCAATGCAACAAATTATTTACTGTATAACTTGTATAAATTAGCTAACCTCTCCAAACCTCAATTTTTTTGTTTATATGAGGATGTTAGAACCTCTACTTCAAGGTTATGAATTTTAGAGTTAATGTATGTAAAATGTTCCCATCAGAGTGACTCTAACAAAATGAAAACCTTTATGATGAAAATAAGTGATACCCCTTAGGGTCATTCTGACAAGGAGGTTGGGTAAATCAAGAGGATTTTCCATGAGACCACACCTGCATCAGAGTCCTTTTAAAGTCATTCAAAAACAAAAGGCAAATTAAGACTAATTCCTCAATTAAATCCGTACAAAGGTTGTTAGTCACTCCTTCTAGATCCCTGTGCTCATTTATTATCATTCAAGATATTCCAAGGACAGACTTGGTACAGCGATGGGCCTTCTGTGGGGAGTAGCTATTTTCCTAACGTTGTTTTTATCTACTGTCTTCTTTCCTGCTACTCTCCTCTCTGTGGTGTTTTCTTTTTCTTTCTGGAGCTTCACATCAATGTCCTGAATAACATTTGCCCATTATCTTGTGTTTCAACTATATTTACTGCAATAAACTGTAAAAGACTGAAGTTGAAATGAAAGCTGGTGATGAGGCCAAAGTGAACGCTTCTAAGCAGCAAAGCTTATCTGTGCGTTGTGTTGACCACTGACCTAATAACCAACTGGAAAGAAGACTGGCACTTGGGAAACATCATTTTCATCCTCATTCTCATCCTCATTAACCTTGCTGAGTGGTCTCTCCAAAAGAGAACGTTTGAAGAATGGCTTATCACCTACACATTTTTTCATTTGAAAGATACAGGTCCATGATATGACATTCAGAATTAAAAAGTAAAAAACCCAAACTGAAAGAAAATAGAAAATTTTTTGCCTAACTCGTCTGGCAACCAATCCAAGCCTAAACTGGTGTAAAGCTATTTAGATTTCTTATCCCACTTGGTGTTACACACAGTTGATGCTGTGTATGATTATGGGATGCTGCCTTAGACTCTACTAGGGTGCTATGTAATGTATGTTATGTCTATTGTATCACTTTTCTAAAATCTGAAAAACACTGAATTATAAAATGCCGACTGTAAAGGATTATGGATCTGTATAATAAAAAATCCAAAGTTTTGTATACTTAACTACTGGTTTCTTTTCCCCTTCTGCTGAGTAATCTTCACCCCGCCCCCACACTGAGCTAACCTATAAGACACTTTCTGCTCCCTCAGCCACTCGCAGCATATTGAAATAGCTGACACCCACCATCATAAGTGTTTTTTCTCGCCCTTTTTAATGCATTTCATTTATCCCTTCGGTGATCCTTATTTTTTCATTGCTCAGGTAGCTAGGCTCTCTATTCACTGCTATGAACACTCTCTACCCACTACCCCATCAAAACTTGCTGAGAACAATGGCATGAAAAATGGCACCAGAATCCCTATTAGGGATGAATTGTCTTTTAGGGGGGAAATGAATTCTTGTGAAGAAGAAAGTGAGAAGCCCTAAAAATATGAGTATTAGTAAAAACTCAAGAAAGAAAATAAGAAAGTTAAGCTGTGCTCTATGAAATAATGAGATAAATTTGTGTTTTGGTTCTTAGGAACCAAAGAACCCCATTCTAGAGGGAAGAATGGAGACTATATAGGACTGAGAAGAGGTAAGGAACCATTTGGGAAGTAGATCATACTGGGGACACTTCCAGTGAAATATTACAAAGACCTAAAGCAAATATACAAATGGACAATAAGCACAGGAAACAATGCTCAATATCATTAGTCATTAGGGAAGTGAAAATCAAAACCACAATGAGATACAACTTCACACCATCCAGGATGACTATAATGAAAAAGATAACACTAACAATTGATGGTGAGGATATGGAGACACTGCAACCTTCATACACTGTTAGTGGGAATGCATAATGGTTTAGCTGCTTTGGAGAACAGTCTAGCAGTTCCTCGAAATGTTAACCAGAGTTATATGACCTGGCAATTCTTTTCCGAGGCATATATCTAAAAGAACTGAAAACATATTTTCATGTCTAAACTTGTTCATAGATATTCACAGCAGCATCATTCATAATACAAAATGCAAATTATCCAAATGTCTGTCACTTGATATGGTATACAATACAATGAAATATTATTCAGCCATAAAAAGGAATACAATTGTGATTCATCCTGCAACATCGATGAGCCTTGAAAACATTATGCTAAGTGAAACATTATGCTAAGTGAAAGAGCGTAATGTTTTCAAGATTCATCTATGTTGTCAGATAAATCACAATGTTATACACAAAAGGCCACATAGAGTAAGACTCCACTTACATTAAATGTTCAGAATAGGCAAATCTAGATATAGAAAGTAGATCAGTGTTTGCCAGGGACTGGGATCAGCGGAAATGGGGAGTGACTGCTAATGGGTAAAGAGTTTCTTTTTGAGAGAATGAAAGTGTTCTGAAATTCGATAGTGATGAGGAATGCACAACTTGCAGTCTACTAAAATCCACTAAATTATACACCTTAAAAACTTTATGGTATATAAATTATAACTCAAAAAAGCTATTCTTTTACTTTAAAAAAAAGGAGTAACAGTGCTTCAGGACTTTTTTAAGATCTTGAATGTCTTCGGACTTGAATCAGTGCAGATGTTACTTTTCTATGTCTCAATGGACAAAGAGAATCCAGGTTGGTAATACTTGTAAGGCTTTGCTCAGTAAGAATTATTCAGGTTAGTGCCCACTTTGATCCACCAATATTTATTATTTTCTGGGGATGTTGGCATATCTAAAGGATCAGAAGCATGGATTGATATTACCCACAATTTCTGCCTTCTCATGTTCTGACTTTGGAATCTAACCCCTACATAAGACACACCTTATTATTCATATATGATATCTGTATAATGCCTTTGACTTTTAAGGCATTGTGACACTTATACTTTCAACAATTATTAATATTTCCAATATAAAGATGAAACAGGTGAGACAAAATAAGATTTTAAGTGACGCAGATAGGAGGCAGGCCCTGGAATTTGTTTCTGCTGAATTGTAGTCCTGTCCTCTTTAAGGCTTACCATGTACAATCATTTATTCCACTGACTTTCTTATCACAATAATTACAGGTTGCGGGTGGTTAATATTAGTAGGGGCCTCTTTTAATCAGTCTTCATTATCATACTGACAAGACCACTGCTTATCCTGCTTACTTTAGCTGAGCTAGCCTGAATTCAAGAAGGTCTCATTCACTTGTGACTGCATTTAATTTCTAGTAAAAACGACTCATGTAAGTATATTAATTCTTATGAAGTCTTCCTATTGGTTTGTATATGAGATTTCAAATCTTATCAACTATACCAATATAGGAAAGTTAGGCCATTAGTATCCTACACTTTATGAGACATTTGCTTTTTTTCTGAATTTGTCTAGGTATCTAAATCATTCTCACTAGACCCACATGTACAGCATCTTTAAGTTAAAAAATGAAAAAGACAACTCATGGGAGCTGATTGTTAGGACCTCTTCCCAACTCCATGTTGTGGCATCATGTCAGTAGTATCAAATCAGCTATTTACTCCACAGAAATTGGCAAATGCTACAAATCATCATCTTCATTCCCTCCTCTGACCTGGCTATTAAACATCACTCACCTAGAACTTTCATCGGAAAGAAAAAAAAAATTCAGACTAACATCAATGGAAAGGGACTAATAATTATAACAAAGATTATACAAAATACATTTTTAATAAAGTTCTGCAAATCACACAGCATAGAATTTGTCAGTTTCGAAGGCATGATACAACTTCTTACCAACAGACAGAGGATATTATAAAGCAATGGATGTCTAAAAGGACAATCTTCCTAATAAATTAAATGAGTTGCTATTTATAAAATGCCTGCACATAGTAATCGTAGTATATGTATGCACTACATAAATGAAAAGGAATTATACTTACAAATGTTATTAACTACCTACTAACTAAAGAAACCAACAGGCTAATCCTGAAAAGTAATTCAGTCATTATAGTTGGAAGGAATTCTTTCTCTTTGTATAGCGTAGTAAACTTACTGAAGCATTATACATGCTTTTTTTATTCTTGATACAACAGTTTCCAGATATAAATGGGAAAGCTATTTTGTTTGTTTTTAAACAGAGGAGAAATGTGTTTAAATAATTTACGTGGCCGGGCATGGTGGTTCACGCCTGTAATACCAACACTTTGGCAGGTCAAGGCAGGGGGATCACGAGGTCAGGAGATCGAGATTATCCTGGCTAACACGGTGAAACCCCGTCTCTACTAAAAATACAAAAAATTAGCCGGGCGTGGTGGTGGGCGCCTGTAGTCCCAGCTACTTGGAAGGCTGAGGCAGGAGAATGGCGTGAACACGGGAGGCGGAGCTTGCAGTGAGCCGAGATCGCGCCACTGCACTCCAGCCTGGGCGACAGAGCGAGACTCCGTCTCAAAAAAAAAAACAAAAAAAACCCCCCAAAAAATTAGCTGGGCGTGGTGGCGCATGCCTGTAGTCCTAGCTACTCAGGAGGATGAGGCAGGAGAATCGCTAGAACCCGGGAGGCGGGGTTTGCAGTGAGCCGAGATCACACGACTGCACTCCAGTCTGGGTGACAGAGTGAGACTCCATCTCAAAAATAATAATAATAATAAATAAAATAACTTATGCAAGGACAAAATTTAAGTAATTTACACAAAATTGGAGTTATTTACACAAAGACAACAATTCAATACTGATTACAGTTCCACAGGAGTGATGGAACATCAATTTTTTTTTTTGAGGTAGAGTCTTGCTCTGTCACGCCCAGGCTGGAGTGCAGTGGCGTGATCTCCGCTCACTGCAACCTCCAACTCCTGGGTTTAAGCCATCCTCCTGCCTCAGTCTCCCAAGTAGCTGGGATTACAGGTGCCCATCACCACATCTGGCTAATTTTTTGTATTTTTAGTGGAGACGAGGTTTCAGCATGTTGGCAAGGCTGGTCTCGAACTCCTGACCTCAGGTGATCTGCCCATCTCAGCCTTTCAAAGTGCTGGGATTACAGGTGTGAGCCACCGCACCCGGCCTGGAACATCAGTTTCTTTGGGAAGCTAAAGACAATTTTAGTGAAAGAGTTGTCAAACGGAGTCATTTTATAGTATCATGTTAGTCCTATATCTTCAAATTATATCTTTAAGAGTAAAAAAATAAAAGGCTAATTTAGGATTCTTGAAAGGAAAAGGAGCTTGTTACTTGTACCACAGCCATTTCAAGGAAATACCTAGTGGAAAATCATTTTGACCATCTCTAATGTTATGAAGACCTCCATGTGACTGTTGAAACACAAATATAATACTGCCTACGGCTGGCTTCAAGTCACACTATATTTTATTCATATCAGTAGAAAAATAGATGTTTATATGTACAGTTACCTAACACTCTGTAGCCACAATTTCTGAGGAAGTTTCCTAATTAGTTGCAATGGATAAAATCCATGCAAGCCCTTAAACCTTGGGAACCTCTCAGGGAAACCTGTATTAGCTCACCACTTGCTAGAAGGCAGCTACAGCTCAAAGGTTAAAGATTTGCATTCTGCAGTGTTACAGTCACCTAGGGGCTCACTCCAGCTAGCCCCTGTCCTGTCTTGGCCAGCCTTCCTCTCAGTAGGCAGCATGGTATTATGGAAGGAACATACTCGTTGGAACCAGATAAGGTGGAATAAAATGTCAAGTCTGTCATCTATTAGCTGTGCAAACTTAGGCACATTACCTAACTCCTCAAAGCCCAGGTCCCTCATCTGTAAGAAGGTGGATAATATGCTCCTTGAATGGCTGCTGTAAGAATTCAATTAATTTACCCAAAGTGTCAAGCATAGTGGCTATGGCACATTTTAATTCCCCTTCTTTCTATCCTTCCTCCCCCAGCCCCTATCTCCACTCCCAGCATGAAAGAATTCATGGGTAATCTCATTTAATTACATCTAGCACGTATTTGCAGTGCAATCACTTAGTGCGAATGAGTCTCCTCCCAGTGTGGTGAAGATTATCCATGGTGAGGTTCCCTGGACAGTACGAGGAAGGAGAACTCAGATATGCTCTCATTCCTGGTGCAGAACAACTCAGCATGACACATGGGTCAAGAAGGAGCAAAGTGGATTGAGCATCCTTTCATGAGCCAAAACCTCAGGAAATGAAGGATTTATTCACTGTGAAGGAAAACAGAACAGGGAAACTCAACTTCTCCCACCAGAAGTTCACACAGCTAGTGATTTTTTTACTCCATTCAACAACATCCACACATGGAAGGTGAGTGTTCCCTGGACACCAGGCTACTAGGCAGAATGTCCAAAGCATATGCCAGAGTAAAGAGATGCAAAAGAATCCTAGCCCATCTCAACTATAACGTCCAGACAGTAGAGGTGTTCTCAAAGTGTGGGCCCCAGCCCGGATCTACTGAATACATGGTTCCTAGAAATTTTTATGTATACTACAATTTAAGAACGTATTCTAAGTGTTTATGTCTTTAAAATGGCAGTATGATGCAGTGGTTAAAGGCCTGGAATCTGAGAGCCAGACCGCCTACAGGAAATGCCTGGCTCCTCATTTCAGTAGCTGTGCAATCTCGGGCAGGGTTAACATCTCTATGCCTCAATCCCCTCATCGGTTAAAATGTGCAAAATAATAGTCCCTATCTCACTGAATTATTGAGAAGGTTAAATGAAATAATGTACCAGCAAACTGGCGTCTAGTGACTGCTCCAAAAGTGGTAGTTATTAATAGAGTCCTTGCCTGAGAACAAAGGACACCAGGTGCTGCCACTGATGGACAGTGGGCAGATTTCTGAATGACCCCTTCGAGTCTCCATTTCCTCATCTGTGAATCACCACAGTGCGATTCCTCTCTCATTCTGGGGATTTTCTTTTTAGGAGAGAAAGCCACAGCAGAACTTTATGAAGGGTAAAAAATACTTAAGAAATATATGTGATACAAAGACTATAAACTATGTTTTTGCCACATGTTGGTGGGGAAAGGGGTGCGTCAGTCTGAACTGTTTTTATTTATTTATTTGAGATGGAGTCTTGCTCTGTCACCCAGGTTGGAGTGCAGTGGCACGATCTCGGCTCACTGCCACCTCCGCCTCCCGGGTTCAAGTGATTCTCCTGCCTCAGCCTCCCTAGTAGCTGGGACTACAGGCACGCACCACCATGCCCGGCTAATTTTTTGTATTTTTAGTAGAGACGGGGTTTCACCGTGTTAGCCAGGATGGGCTCCATCTCCTGACCTCGTGATCCCCCCGCCTTGGCCTGCCAAAGTGTTGGGATTACAGGCGTGAGCCACCGCGCCCGGCCCAGTCTGAACTGTTCTTTACCCACACCACTTCTGGCACCAAATAAGTGGTTTTTGTCCCACACCAACCAATTGTCCAACTCTCTGGATACCAACTGGGCATCCTGTAATTCCTTTCGATTCTGTCACTATCTGAAGTTAGCACAGACCCCACACATTAAGGGCTTAGTCCCACAAGACTGCCTCCATTTCAGACACCAACAGCCAGTCTGGGTCAGTTTTATTTCTGAGTGACCAGCTGTAAAGTTGGGAACTCTCACAGCTTCTTCGTTAGGTTCAATAATTTGCTAGAACACCTCATGGAACTCAGGAAGGCACCTTACTTCTTATTGCTGGTTTATTAGAAAGAATACAACTCAGGAACAGCCAGATGGAAGTGATGCATAGGGCAAGGTACGTGGGAAGTGGCACAAAGCTTCCATGCACTTTCCAGGTGTGCCACCCTCCCAGCACTTTGTTGTATTTACCAACCCAGAAGCTCTCTGAATCTCATTGTTTAGGGGCTTTATGAAGGTCTGTTATGTAACCATGATTGGTTAAATCATTAGGTGTTTGTAATTAACTTAATCTCCAGCCCCTTTCCCCTCCCCAGAGGTTGAGGAGTGGGGCTGAAAGTCCCAACTCTCTAATCATGCCTCGGTCCTTTTGGTAAACAATTCCTATCCTGAAGCTACCAAGGGGCCCTCTAACAGTGGCCTCATTAGGACGAGAGATGCTCCTGTCATCCAGGAAATTCCAAGGGTTTCAGAAGCTTTGTGTTAGGAACCAGGAACACCGACCAAATATGTATTTCTTATAATTACAACTAGCAACTGCTAGCTGTAGTGTAGCTATGACTAACCTGCATATATAAAATGAAAAATGTTTTGATGCTTCTTAGGGCCATTGACTACTTATATATTTATGTCCAGTGAGCAAAGCACATGCAATTCAGCCAGTTAAGTGTAAGAAAAACCAGCCCATGACTACTCCACTTGCCTTTAATATAGTATATTTTACTCTTTTCCAGTCAGCTAACATAACTCAGAAAAATCTCCTAGGGGTTTTTTTCTCTTCTCAAAACTTACGCTCTTTCTCTTCCAGCAACAACCCTAATTATTTAGTGCATCCACAACAGAGATGCTTTTAGTGCTTCAGAGATATCATCCACTGAAGTTATTTCCGATGCTTTCATTTGCCACATAAATTTCTGAAACACTGCCTCCATGAGGAAATGTACTGTTGTTCCCATCATGGGGTAAGACATTTCGCTTGGTGTTAATGTGCCGTCGGCATAATTTAAATTGTTTCGTAAAACACAGATGTATGAAATGGAAACGCATTTGTTTTGTTGGCAGATGGCTGTTTTATGTGGGGAAGTGGGTCTCATGGCTACACACTCACGGATGCCCTGCCAGTGTCTTCAACAAAAAGCATCAAGCTTAGACACCACCTGTATTACAGGAAAATGAGCAAAATCGCTTCAAACTATTCTCACTGATACTTTTCCCACAAATGTTAGAGAGAAGCATGCTAAAAAGAGATTTTATTTGTTTCCCAGGGAAGAAAGGAAATCAGAAGATTGAGTGTTACTGCCCTGGAAGACATCTTGAGATGAGTCATCTCAAGGAAACACTTTTCTAGGGCAGGAACTAATTTTCAACAACTACAACTACTTTCAGGGTTCACTTGTGTACTGCTTCGTGATCCTAGTGACAGGTCAATTTATATACAAAGTCCCCGTTGGGCTAAAATGATTCGTCCTTTCCAGCCCATACCTTTTGATTGGTTCTCCTTATCCTGTTACACCTCTCCATTTGCCATTCCATTGCCCGTTAACCTACAGACCTGGCAAGACATGGGGCACGGAGATTTCATTCATTCATTTATCAGATATTTATTGTTTGCCTATATGTGACACAGATATGGGAAAAGTGGATGATTCACTCATGCTGAGTACAAAGGTGAATATAATGCATTGTTAGATTTCTAATTTTCATTTGTCATTCTACTGCATTAGAGGAGGCAGAGGGGAACATGAAGGGGGGAGCCAACTGTATACATAAAAGGAAAACACGCAGAAGTCATTTGTCACTCACTCCCAAATTAAAAGAAACAGCAGAATTTGCTGGTATTTATTAGATACTTGCCATACATAAATACTGTGCTCCTTGGTGTAAGTAAGTTAAATTGACAATCCTTGCCTTGTGGGAGTTTTATTCTAACATAAGTGACCTAAATTCAACCAACACTCTTCACAACTGCAGCCACCCCCTACCCACACAAACTGTCATAGTCTGCTCAAGGCTGTCATAATAATATATCAAAGATTGGGTGGCTTAAATAACAGAAATTTATTTTCTCACAGTTCTGGAGGCTGAAAAGTCCAAGATCAAAGTTCTGGTAGGGTTTTGTTTCTCATGGGGGCTTTTCTCCTTTGGCTTGCAGATGCCACCTTCTCACTGTGTCCTCACTTGGTGGGGAGGGGGAGAGGAAGGGGTAGGGACACAGTCCTTTGGGATTAGGGCCCCATGCTTATGCTTATGACCTCATTAGCCTTAATGATCTCTTAAAGACCCTATTTCCAGCTGGTCACATTAGGGTCTAGGGCTTCAACACATGGATTTTGGCAGGACCCAATCAGTCCACAGCTTGTGTGGCCGTGCATGTGCATGCACACACACACACACACACACACACACACACACACACAGAGTACACTAAGCTAAGAGCTAATGCTGTGATGGGAGCCCTGGTTATGAAATATTTACATTGAGGATAACCTGAGTCAGGCGTTGTGGTGCCAACTGTCTGCTACCAGGAGGAGAGATCATCATCACCTCTTTTCATTTAGCTAGAAAAGGCTTTCTGGAGGAATTGGGATTTCCAGAGATCTTCGCAGGGCAAAAAAGAAAGATCTGAGTGACAGCAGATAGGATGGGAAGAGCAGAGGGAGCAGCAGCATGATCACAGTCAGAAGGGAGAGAGAGAGAGAGAGAGAGAGAGACGAAGGAGGCCGGCTGGGAGGGTTCTTGTTTTCCTTTTGCTTTTCTCAGATGGTTTCTGAAGTGGTTTTCCTTTGTGTTCCTGACATAGTGAGCTAATCAGTGTCGGCTGTGTGTAGGTGTTCATTTTCCCTACTTCTGCTCACTTCTGGAGGCTGCTCCCCGGGGTTCTGAGGCATCTGCTTCTTGTTCTTATTTTGCTCCAGTCTCTACCCAATCTGACTGATTTACTCATTCTTCTCTACTCCTCCTGTTTCCATCTCCTTTACTTACCACCCCTAATTTATTCGCTCAGTAGCACCCTGGCCCCTGCCAACACATACTGCCTTTAACTACTTTACCTTGAACTTCTCTCTGAAAATAGGACAGAGGTGATCAACCGAAACATTCTTTAAATGTGGGAACCCAGTCTTTGGGTGCTTTGTGCTGTTTTTGCCTCAACTTCTAAGCTTGTTTTGCTCTATAGACAGGCATACTGTTATTGACTCTTCTCCCGACCCTTCCATCCTCTCCTATGTTTTAGGACCTGAGAAGTGTATTATATTTATTTAAGGAATTGAAAGCAATTCCGATACATATGTACACATGCATGTGAGTATGCATACACACTCACACAAACATACAAGAAGGTGTTTTCTTGGGTGATGGCGAAGCTTGAGTCACATTAAAGTGGTTGATTTTTAAATTACCATGAGCTTTGATTCATTTATAGCCTGTGTCAATTCTTCATTCCCCCATCCCCACAGACCTGCTCACTTCTAGTGAGAAAGCTGACAATGTGATTTGGTCCAGAGCTTCAGAGGTCTTGATTTTAGAGCCATAATATATGAAAACTGTTGTGTTTATTTCTTCTGCAGTTTTATAGTGTAGAAGAGCTTGAAAATAGAGTAAAAGCATCATTAGTGCAATCCCTTTGATTTAGGCCACTGTCTGCAGAAAATTTCCTAATAAATTATGAATATGATGTCTGGAAGCACATGATTAGCTCATTAGCAAAGATTGTTTTCTTGCCTCAGCTGGAAAGGAGATAGAAGACATGTTATCTTGAAAAGGTGGGAGTGTCAGGCAAGGTCTGAGTGTGAAAGGAGACATTTGCGGAATGAATTGGGAAGTGCCTAAATATTTGCTGACATCACAATGTTGCCTGAGGAGGTCTTGGGTTTTAGTCCTGGCTCCATCACTTTAGGCACCTTCAGCAAGTCATCAGTCTCTCTGCATCTTGGTTTTCTTGACTGTAATATGATGATAATAATAGTTCCTAAATTGTATGGATATTGGGAGGATGAAATGAGGTAATGTAGGCAAACATTTGGCAGAGTCTGGCTCATTGTAAGTACTCAATTAATGCTAATAACTATTATCATGCAAGGATGATAACATCTTTTCCCCTATTTCATTTTGAAGCTCATCCTTCTAAGACACACATAATAGAAATTTCAAGAAAGCAATAGAAAAAAACCTTAGACCCTTAGGAAATATTATCTTTGTATTATCCCCAAACAAATTGGACTCCATCCAATAAAACACTAACAGTGTTCTTAGGAGGTTTATAAAATGTTCTCTTGCAGATGGATTCTAAAGTACCTTGATATACTGGTGTAACTCAAGCAAACCTTACAAAATTTCCTGACATTTCTCAAACCTTGAAACACTGGGCCTATGTCATGACCTAAATCTCACCCACTTCACTCCTGGGTTATAGTCTCCCTATCTACTCTCCAAAACCAATTTCACCTCATTACAAATATTTTCTTTTCCTTCTCAGTCTCAGCTGACTTATTTCTCCAAGTCAGTTATAATGTACAACCTCACATTCTTGGGTCAATTTACTGATATCTTATAACAATAAATTCAATATGTAAATCTCAAATGGGCTTTCAGTTCTGCCTGGTAATCTTTCCACCACTTCCCTGGTATACTACCTCTCCTAATTTCTATAGTGACTATTTGAAACATCGCCAATCTCACATCAGAAAACCAAAGCTTTTTAAAGGGACCCTCTTGAAAATGACAAATCCACTGACCTAGACAACAGTCTTCATCTTCTTCTCTCCTGGCAGATTAAAATAGCTGTTCCTTCTATTATCTAAGATTTCGGTCCCTCTCCTCCAGTCTCCTCAAGAACCTGAGGTAGGTTACCCACTTTCTTCTCCTATGAATCAACTAACCCCTTTCAAACGGATCCTTTCTGTCAACGTTTAAATATGTGCAGACCTTAGTCACCTTTAAGTACATCTCTCTCATCTTCACATCCTAGTTTATCTTCCAGCACATATTCATCCTCCTCTCTTCAAAGACAAACTTGTTGAAAGTTCTCTAATTATTTTGTTGTTTTTGTTGAGATAGAGTTTCCCTCTGTCACCCAGGCTGGAGTGCAGTGGCCCAATCTCAGCTCACTGCAACCTCCACTTTCCAGTTTCAAGTGGTTCTTGTGCGTCAGCCTCCTGAGTAGCTGGGATTACAGGCGCCTGCCACCACACTTGGCTAATTTTTGTATTTTTAGTAAAGATGGGGTTCCGCCATGTTGGCCAGGCTGGTCTCAAACTCCTGACCTCGTGTTCCACCTGCTTCGGCCTCCCAAAGTGCTGGGACTATAGGGGCGAGCCACCGCACCTGGCCAAGTTCTCTAAATTTTAAGTCTTTCTTTCCTGACCCCTCATCCTACTCAACCCCATGAGTCTGTAATCTGTGCCATCATGGTAGCCTTTGTCTAGTCAACCACAGACCTCTATATTGCCAAATCCACTGAACTCTCCACCACATTAGACACTGTAAATCACTTCCTTCTACAACCTGTCTTCCCTTGATGTTCATGGCCCCACTGCTCTAGTTTTCTTCCTATCACCCCCATCATACTTCACACTCTTTTGTAGGTTGATGCTGCTCTTTCCAGCCATTAAATACAGGAGCTTCTCCAGGATCAGTTCTAATACCTCATATATTCTCACTTTTTACTACTTTATCCACTCTTTACAGCTTAGACCCTTCAAACTAATATATCCAAGTGCCTACTAGATATACAGACTTAGATACTTCAAAGGCATCAAACTCATTCTATTCAAGATCAATTTTTCTCTTGTGCCAGCATTTTCACTCTCTTTACTAGACACCTCTGCGGAAATAAACATAGAGCATGCAAATAAGAATAGGAAAAGGCCACTGATTCAGAGCGTGCTAGAGCAAGGGAGTCAGCCACCATCACTTGTGTCTGGCAGAGACTTGTGGGCAGGCAGAGGAATGAGAAAGTTTTACCATAAAAAACAGAAAGGCTTTAGAGGTAGCCTGATTATAGGCTGTTGGAATGGGGAAGCTGTAGACAGGATAGTTAGAAGTGGACACCCTGTGTTATTGGTTAGGGGCATATATTTGACTTTTCAAAGTTGATCCTATCTTGAAAATGGGGGAAAAAATAGAGATGCTGCCAGTTATTAATCAAGTCGTGGCTGTTTACAGCCTACTGTTACAAAGATATTGTTTGGCTTCCTGGACTGATTGCCAGAGACAGTAGTTTGACTTCCTGGACTGGTTACTATACATAGCAGGTTGGCTTCCTGGGGTGGTTACTGCAGATTGTGGGTCAGAGTTCATTTTTATCGATGGTCTGGCTGTGGTTCCTTTGTATATTCAGTTTCTCACCTCCCTCAGTCCAGCTATGTAAGCCAGAAATGGAGGAGGCACTAGAGCATGCTAACAAGAATGTGAGCTCTGGAATCACACTGTGTTTATTTCACAGGTCCTTCACATATTTTCTGTGTGACTTTCAACAAGCTACATAAATTTTAACTTTAGTTTACTTACAATAAACATGAAGAGGAATGAAGACTTATCTGAGGCAGATACAGTCATTGCCCACTACGTAACAGCCACTACCCCCACTTGTTTTCTGAGAGTGTTAAAAGCGTTACCCATTCTAAAGTTCTTTCTGCCAATAGCCTGAAATTTAAATTAACAGAAGTTCTATAATTTGAAGGCTGGCAGTGTTGTAATAATGGAATTATTTGGTTAAATTTGTGTAAACACAGAGGGAGAGGCGGGAGGTTCTGCTGAGAAAACAGTGTGGCCCCTGGCATCTTCCAAGCACTTTCTCTTAATCACAAAATTCAAAGGAAGTGTCTTCCCATAACACAGAAGACACTATTTTATATAGTTCTAACTGGATTCATTAAAATAAAAGCTACTGGGATTAGCAGGTGAAATGGGCCAGTGACTAGAAGACAGATATTCTCAAGGATTATGCACAAGAGGGGAGAAAGTGATGTAACAACAGAAGTAGAAATTGGAGTGATGTGGCCAGGAGACAAGGAATGCTGTCCCACTCCAAAGCTGGAAGAAGCAAGGAACAGATTCTCGCCTGGAGCCTCCAGAAGGAACAAGCCCTGCTGAGACCTTCATTTTAGCCATTCAAGACTCTTCTTGTGTTTTTGACTTTCAAAATTATAAGAGAACAAATTAATGTTGTTTTAAGCCACTACATTTGTGGTAATTTGTCTAGCAGCAGTAGAAAACTAATATGTCATCCGTATTTTATTTACCTTGCAGAATATGAGGTCATTCAGAGTTTCCTGAATCTTTGTCCTAGGTTCTAGTTTTTGCTGTTGGGTTATCTCAAATTAAATGCATTTTAACATGCAGACGTGAGCAATACCCAGCAGATGATATGGAGTACCAAAGAAACAGAACAGAGAAACGGAGAAAGTAAAAGAACATGAGATCACAAAGAAAGCCTGATTATGCTATTATTACCTATGGGGGTTAGAGATAGCTGTACTGCAGCAGAGGCAATTGGGGCCAATACTACACAGTCCTTAAGCTAAAAATGCCAGCGGTAAGCCTGAGACCCATTGCTGACTAATTTAATTAAGAAGATCTCTGCTGGAGGGTGTCTGGGAAAGAATTTTCTTCTTAAAGAGAGATGGATGAAGATAAGGCTTTTTCCTCCCTCCCTTCTTGTTTGGTATGTTTGGTGTGAAGATATGCCATACAGATCTGCTGCACCTATTTGGGGACCATGAGGAAGAGGCCAACAAAATTCTAGAGAAGGCAACCCAGTGCTCTGGCAGTATTGAGGCTCCAAACCCGCCCTGGGGATGTATATTTCCAAGCTTCTTGTTATGCAGGAAATGAAATGTCTGTATCAACCAAGACATTTTTTAGTTAGGTATTTATTATTTGTGGCCAAAAGCATTATAATTAAATGCTGTGTTTCTTTTTTAAATAAACGTTGTCTTCTAAATTCATCTGAAGTACTTGTTGCTAATCTCAGTTCAACAGACAAGTGATTTCTGAGACCTGACTTTGTGCCAGCACTGTGCTGGGCCCTATTTGGAGGTATGAAAATGAACCAGATATAATCTCTGCACTCATGCAATCTATGATTTAACAAGGGAAGGGAAACATATCACAGGCAGAATATGATAAATCTTTTATAAAAAGACTAACAAAGCCATGAGTTTGGAGCGAGAATGAGGCACTGGGTGGAGTACACTCAATACCCTGGTATACCAAGGACAGGATGGAGGGAGAATATTTAAAACAAAAATAAAGTCAACAAAAATTCAGTCTGCTTTTTATTATTATCACACTCTGGCAGTTCTAAACAAAGTTAATGATAAAATATTCCTTCCAGGAAAATATACTTTGTGGGTCTAACTTCTAGACAATTCTGTGGTTGCTGTTGGGTTTTAAGGATATACATGCATGTGGCCAGGCACTGTGGCTCATGCTTGCAATACTAGCATTTTGGGAGGCCAAGGCAGGAGGATCCCTTGAGGCTAGGAGTTTGGAGCTAGCCTGGGCAAGACCCCCATCTTTACCAAAAAAAAATTAAAATTAAATAAAATTAGCCAGGCATGGTGGTGCAAGACTGCTGCCCTAGCTACTGGGGAGGCTGAGGCAGGAAGACCACTTGAACCCAGAAGTTCAAGGCTGCACTGAGCTATGGTAGTGCCACTGCACTTCACCTGGGCAACAGAGGAACACCTTGCCTCTAAAATTACATATACATATTACATAAAACAATATACATATACTTTAACTTCATACATCTTTATTACTTATACTTTAATAAATATGCAAACTTGGTTACATGTAATCATTTCAAGAGGAAGTTTATAATAATTCAGAATTGTATTATGCTTTGAGATATTTCCCCTTGAATTATCTAAGTCAAGCAGACAGTTCCCATGTGAGGTGGATATTATTATCTCCAATTCACAGAAAAGGAAACAAAGACCCAGAGACCTATGGGGACTGGCTTTTGGTAGTTAAATTAGTAAGTGAATTAGCCAGTTCTGGAAACAGAGCTATTTTTCCTCCACCATATTAACCTACCTCTTTAGCATTTGTGATTTCCCCAAAATATATGTGAGTAAAATGTGAATGTGCAAAAACAGATGTATAATCTAGTGGCGCCTCTTTAGATCTCTGGTATCAGAAAGGATTAACACCTCAAAGGAGGACAGGGTATATCAATCTCTTATTAGCATAGTCATCCCTCAAGGAGTATCGTTTAACCAAAAGTGCATCAGTGTCTTCTGATAGAACTTTCTAGGTGATGGAAATTTTCCACATCTGTGCTGTATCTGTCCAATATGGTGGCTTTCAGTCATGGGTGGCTTTTGAGTACTTGACATGTATCTTGTGTGACTGAGAAACTGAGTTTTTCATTTTACCTGATTTTAATTAATTTACATTTACATTTAAAGTAAACATATTCAGCAGTATAGGAATGCATAATGTATTATTTATCTCTTCCAGAAAATTCTATAGTGGAACTGTATCATATGTGCATTAAACTGAACTGAAATCATATGGACTCAGCAAAATCAACATAACAACTGATGACAACAAAAACAGCCATATAAACAAAAACTGATGTGCATTTTAAAAATACGGAATGGCTCAAAACTTAAATGCTTGATCTAGTGCTTAAGTGAAAAGAGTAATGTCTATTCTATCCGTTTATTCAATTTCCAAAAACAATTTTGATTTTATGTAATTTTTGTATTTCCTGCTGAATTTTGAACACAGGCTCTGAGTAAGATGCAACTTCTATGTGGTCTATGCAACTTCTATGTGGTCTATTTGATGTAGATGGTAATCGAAACATATGGAGCATTTAGACAATTCTGCTTCATTCTTCTATTTCTTACGTCTTTTTCCTAAGGTCTCTAAAATCTATTTTATGCCCCAATATTCCATGAATCAATATACCATTACTTTTAATGGCAAAAACCACAATTAATTTTGCACCAACCTAATAGAACTTGTGAAAACAAGTTCAAAGAGGTTCTTTCCGTCATTTTGATCATTCTGAGACTATAGTCATACACATACTATAAGATACTGTTAATCTAGTAATCGATTGACTAGGAGTTTCCATTAAGTAGTACTACTGCACACCAGTAGAACAATGATTAATTCTCTGTTGGATCCTGGAATGTCTTTGGAGGTTTCAAAACTTGTAACATTGTATTAAAGTATTCATATATTTAAAATTATTTAAAAATCTTATTTTATGGATAATTAATAAATCATGCACGTCATGTAAATAATTAAAAACATTCCAACTATAGTATACAACAGTGGTTCCCAAATGCCAGACCTGGATTAGTGTACTCCTTATAATTTATTATCATTGCATAGAAAAGTAAGAAACATAAAGAGATAAAAGATGGTCTTATATTCTGTAATTATGTTCCTCTAAATTTTTTGGTGTTAAAATATCTGTTGTTAAAGTAAGCAAGCTTATGTAAGTCACTGAAATTCTTTGGAATCTCTTGGAAACATTGCTATTGAGCAAGAGTTCTTAAATTTAAGATTTCTTAAATTTCTTGAGATTCTCAGGCTGTGGTCTAGTGAATCAGAGCCTAGAAATGAACGCAAAGCTTGCCACTGATTAAAATACATACTAATGTTTGAGAACCACAGATACAGAGCTAAGCATACAGGCTGTGAATCCAGATACTCGTAAGTTTGAAATCTTGCCTCGTTGTTTTCTAGCTGTGTAACCTAAGAAGCCTTCAGTGTCTCACCTGTAAAATGGAAGGGCTGTTAAGAGCATAAACACACTAATCAATGTGAAGTTTCTAACAGCAATTTGTCTAGAATAGAAACCTAAGACAGTTAGTTCCCTACCACTGCCCTTTCACTGACTATGCTAGGTGAGTGTCCACTGTATACTTTCATGTGTGTATTTTGGTAGGTAGAATTTTAAGATGGGCCTCCAAGATTCCCAGCCAGTGATTATTCAATGATGTGAATCTAGGTACTGCTGTGAAGAAATTTTGCTCATGTAATTCTTCAAATCAGTTGATCTTAAAATATGATTATTCTTGTAGGCCTAATCTAATCACATGAGCCCTGTAAAAGTAGAGTTTTCTCTTGCTTGTTGCACAAGAGGATGTCAGAGAGATGCTCTTGGACAGGCAAGTCTTGAAGAAAGGCAGCATCTGTGTTGTAAACTGCCCCTGGGCACTACATGGGAAGGACCTGAGGGTGGCCTCTAGCTGCTGAGATCAGTCCCTCACTGAAAGCCAGCAAGACAAAAGGATTTCCTTTCCACACTACTTGAAAATGAATTTTGCACTAATGTGAAAGGGTTTAGAGGGAGACCTTTCCTGAATTGAGCCTCCAGATGAGTATGCAGCTGGCTGACTTGATTTCAACTGTGTGATACCCTGAGCAGAACCCAATCATGCTGTGCCAGACTTCCAACCTACTGAACTGTGAGATAATAGATGAGCATTGTCTTAAGTTTCTAAGTCTGTGATAACTTGTTATGTGGTGATAGGACACATACACTATATACATACCATGGAATCATATGTTTATACTTTAAAAAGATGATATTCTTTGAAAAAAAAAAATTCCTCCTGTTGTCTTTTTCACAACACACCTAAGCTTATATCTATAACATAAATAAGAAATGACAGTTTTCATTTTCCAAGGGACAAATGGAAAGAAAAACAGCATATCCACTATTTTGGCATATCACCAAGGACTACATAAATGTATGCCTCTTTCACTCCATCTCCTTTAGTTTGTAATAAATCCCCTATCTTGCCCACAGGCTTAGCTAAACAATCTAGAAGCAACAGCAACTGAACTTTTAACTTGGTGAAACAGCAAGCCCCAAAGGTTTACAACTGTAAACAGCTTTCTCCCTTATTACTGTTGTTGACTTTTCGTTTTCTTAGTCCTTCTGTAGGGTTTGGGGTGGGGGTAGGATGGAGGTTAGGGTGTTGGCATTTTCTGCCCTTCTGACCTGGACCAAGATCAAAATTTTCTTTGAAAAAGGAACATTAAGCTTTATATGTTGTTCAAGGTAAACCCCAATGGGTTTGGAGTGTTTAGATTAGGAACTTGGACATTCATCCTAATTATATCTTCTAATATACTGCAAACAAAAATAAATCTTGTCTCTAGGCTCAATGAAGTTAGATATAATAGAAGCATGATGATCTCTTTTACAACCTGAAGCAACTATTCATGGGAATCTCTATTTCCATAGAAAGCATGTGATCATTCTCCCATGTAAACAGTGAGAATACACCTAACATTTATTAAACACTTCCTTAGCAAGACCCTATTGAGGGTACTTTATGTGTGTTAATTTGTTTAACTGTCATAAGATTTCTCTGAGAAAGGTACTGTAAATTCTAAACTTATGCCTTTTGTACAATGAGGAAACTACAGAGTATTTAAATAACTTGCCCCAAATCACATAGCTAATAAGTGGAGGAGTTCAGAACCTAGAAATTCCGGCTTTCAAGCTGTATATTTAATACCTATTCTATTCTGAGACAAGATGCACTATTTCTCTCAGTCTCAAAATCTGCTGCATGCAAAATGCAGTGTTCGGTGGCAGATGCAGGGCCCTCGTGTCAAAGAATGTTGTCTCTACTTGGAGTGGAAAAATGTACAGGCATGAAACAACGATATATCTAAAACCAGTAACTGAGTCCAAACATTCCCTCTCCTTCACCACTGTTATTGGCAATAAAAATGAATGAGATTGCCTGCTTTAAAACTTCTGCCTAGAGCCTAGACAATTCAATAAGTCATGATAAAACAAACAGTACAGTTTAAGAGTTCATAACAAGATAGAAGATTTCAGTTCAAGTTATGAGATAAAAAGGTCTTGAAAGGTGATTCCCTAGATCCCTGTTCCTTTATCATATGTGCTTGGATCCAAAACACCCTGGGGTTGAAATGTTTGCATTAAAATGAAGGAAGGCAAAATTCACTTCTCTCAGTCCTGGGCTATTTTATTATTATTTGTTGTTTATTATTACTGGTGTCACGATTTTAAACTGTGTGTGTGTGAGTGCACACATAAGACTGCACATTCATGTGGTTAAAAATAAACAAAATAAAGGCATAAAATGCACAAAAGGGATGTTCCCCATCCCTCTGGCAGAACAAATTTTAGAACTACTAAGTTTTCTTCTTGCCATGTTCCAAAGGGGCTTTGAAAATACAACCAGCACAACTGCCTCACTCCTGACATAGGCTTCCTGAAGCTTGCATACTCAAAGTTCTGTAAACTAAATAATATCTTAAATAAAGAGGGTACCTATTTATAGACATATGTAATGAATCCTTTCTAATATAAATAACTGTTGTTGCAATGATCCATTTTGGAAGTTAATATGTGTTATATTGGGTTTAAAGGAACTGCTCAGTTGTACGCTTTCTCATCTCTCACCTGAACCACAGTGAAATCTTTCTAATTGCTTGCCCTTCCTTCAGCCTCAAAATATCCACCTCTACTCTTTCTCACTCCCAACTTCACTCTTCATATTGCCTAGAGAAGGGGCTCTTAACCTAGATTCATGGATAGAATTCAGTGGTCCATGAACTTGCATAAACATTGTCTTTATTTTCACTAATTATTGAAATTTATTGTTTATATGTTATGAATTGAGGCAACAATCCTCAGTATAATATTAACAGCAGTTGTGACTTTGTCACCAAACAAAATCAGATGTTTTTATATCTCATTATAGTTGCAGCAAATATTCCCACATATCACTTATAGTCACCACCATTCAAAATTATGATAGTTATTAGACTTGCTGCTAGATCTTGTTATTTAGTGTACTAATAAAGAAGCACATATTTGCTGTATCATAATTTTTTAGGAACTTGATAGCTGGATTTCCATGCAGTTGGTCTCCTTTGAAATCCTATGTGTCTGTTTTTTTTTTTTTTTTTTTTTTTTCTGAATACTGATAAGGGATCCATAGGCTTTCCCAGAGTGTTAAAGAAGTCCATGGCACAGAATTAAGAAGTTCTGTCTAGAAAGATATTTCTAAAACAAAATTCACCTTAAGCTACTCCCTTAACTTAAATTTCTTCAGTTGCTCCAAGTCCACACCAATTAGCATCCATATCCTTTGTGGCTCATAGAAGGCCTTCCGTGATCTCCAAGCCTCCCTCAGCTGCCTCATCACTGGTGTGTTCATCCTTGTACTCTACATTCCATCTGCTTCAAACTGTTTCAAGTTCCCAGATGCACTGAGCCATCTCAGCTTCCTTGTGTTCTGGGCATGCTGTTCCTTCTGATAAAAATGTCTTTCCTCCCTTTACTGCTGGTAAATCCTACTTATCCTTTGAAGCCCAGCTCCAGGTAGCCTCCCTGTGACACTCTGTCTGACATACTGAGTCTTTATTCTTTTCAGACTCAGGACAATCACTCATTTCTTTGCTCCACTCCAGTACACTCTGCCTGGGCACAGAGTGTCACAGTTATGCATTTACAAGTCATTTCCTTTAAAAGTGAGTATGGGAGCTCCTTGTACCACTTGTGCTACAATGATGCCCAGCACATTGTGGTCCTTTCGTGCATGTGGGCTTGACTCTTGTCTACAACTGTTAAATGAAGAAGTAAATTTTGAGTTGGCCTACAAGCTGGTGTTCTAGTTAGTGTAGGGCTCTCTACTGTGTAGGATGTGGGACTACCTAATTTGCTTTACTGATAACTTCTTTGTGAAGCAGGGCTTCTACACTCCAAATATTAGTGATGAATTCTCCTGGTCCCTCTGGGTAGATTAATTCTGCCCCCAGCCCATTCATTCAGCAAATATTTCTGAGAGTCTACTATGTGCTGGGCACTGTCTGGGGATTCAGCAGTGAATGAGCCCTGTTCCTATTCTCTTGAAGCTTATAATGTAGAGCAACACTGTCTAACAAAACTTTCTGTGGTGATGGAAATGATCTATAATATCTGCACTGTACAATACAGGAGCTGCTAGCCATATGTGTGTATTGAGCACATGAAATGTGACTAGTATGACAGTAGAACTGAATTTTTAATTCTATTTAATTTTAGCTAATTTAACTTAAATAGCCATATGTTGGCAGTGGATACCATATTGACAAAGCTATTCTAAGAGGGTATGTGGTAGAAATGAGTAAGTGAATAGGCGTGTGAATAAATAAATCAGAAAACAACCAAAAATACATTTTAAAAAATCTTGGATATTGAAAAGTGCCAACACAACAGTGATGTTGAGTCACTGAGGTGTCGGGAAGGTATTACCTTCCTTTGAGGAGGTGACATTTGGGCTGACACTTGAGTATCAGAAACATTCTGCAATGGGAAGAAATGATAGGAGAACTCTAGGCAGAGGGAACAGAAACAAGTACAAACCCCCAAGAGATTTATGTGCTTGGTTGAGGGACATAAAGACCAATGTACCTGGTGTGCAGTAAGTAAGGGGCTGCAGCAGGACCTGAGGGCATAGAGGAGCTGGTGCCATATTGTAGGACTCTGTAAACCAATGTAAGGAGTTTGGATTTTTTCCAAGTACAACGGGAAGTCATTGGAGGGTTTTAAGTGAGGGGACATCATAATTTTATCTGTATTTCATAAAGCTCATGCTGATGGCTGAATGAAGAATGGACTGTGGAGTGGAAACCAGGAGTCTGGTCAGAATGATTATAGTACAGGTGTGAGGTGATGGCAGTTTTACATTAGGGTCATGGTAGTAGCCATGTATAGAATCAATATGTATTCCAGAAGTAGAGTTAACAATATTTTCTAATGGGCTAACTGGGCAGGGGTAGCAAGAAAAAGAGGAATCAAGAACAACTCATAGAATGGGGGCTTTAGCATTGGATGATCCTGCTATTGACTGGGATAATAATTGGAAGAGGGGAAGGCTGAAAAACCAAAAGGTTCAGTTTTGGATATGCCAAGTTTAAAATACCGATTAGCCATCCAAATGGAAATGCCAAGTCTGGAGTTCTGAATAAAGGTCAGAACTGGAAATGCAGATTTGAGAGTTACCAAGTCGAGATGGTCTTTGACACCAAGGGGGTGCATGAGATTATCTGTGGAAGCAGCACAGGCAGAAAGAAAGCGCTCCATTGCAGTGAGCCGAGATCGCGCCACTGCACTCTGGCCTGGGCGACAGAGTGAGACTCTGTCTCAAAAAAAAAAAAAAAAAAAAAGAGAGAAAGAAAGAAAGAAAGCACTCCGGGGGGATTGAGGATGCTGGCCAGCATCTGGGTAGGGTAGCAATTCCCTTCTGATTAAGACTCCTCTCTCCTGGGGGGAAAACAGGCAAATTGCAAGAACCTGGCCATCAGAGTCCCAATGACATTCATGTCACAGAGGACTGAGTGCAACTCATGTTGCACTGAGCAAAATAGGTACAACGAGGGAGCGAGAAAATGACCAGTTATTAACTGTCACTATGTTCACCCACAAGCACTGGTAGACTAGTAATAGCATCTCTATTTCACAGAGAACATATTTGGAACATAAATAAATAGTCATGGAGGCCTGAGTCCTGATTCCATTCTTTATTGGCTGTATAACCTTGAACAAGATACCTAATCTCAAACTTCACTGATAAAATAAAGCTACAGAGAGAATGAACTAAATATTGTATAAAATCCCACTACCCAACACATAAAAAAATGCCCAAAATATGTTAGCTGTTGATACAAAATACCTTGGCCAGTGTTAGTAATCCCAGTTGCTATGTGACAGGCCTAGGAAGCTTACCCAGGTGTATGTAACTCCAAAGCCTGTGATCTTTCCACCACTAACTCCACGACTCCTGGGCTTGAGAACTATCTGACGTTGACTCTATTCCTTATTTTTCTTATATACTTCTCTAAAGCTCCTTACAAATAATTTTTAAATTTAATTCACTTTTTTTTTTTCAAAATTGGAAGTTAACCTATGTGGTTTCCTGAAGTTGGCTCTGCCTTCTGCTGTATGGCACGCAAGTATACACGTTGATACATATGCCCAGAGAAATTTTCCCCCTTCAATATTTTTCCCTTTCTGCCCCTAGCCCATCTTACTCTCCAGGGGAACCTCACCAGCTTACTCAGCATCCAGGGCTCTCCAGCAAAACATAAATCACTGCTCTTTTCAAAACCTGCCATTAAACATGTGCATCAGCTAAATTCCTGCTGACTCTGCTTTTGTTGTGCATTCTATTTAATAAACCCTCAGCCTCTTTGGATGTCAGAAACAAAGAAATGGCATACAATTTATTTATCCCTGCTGATCAACTGGAAACATGAAGCTGGCCTGGGATGGTCACCTCTAAAACTCTTTTCCTTGTTTTCTGCAGAGCATGTTCTTCATCTTTGTTTTGCATTTGCACAGGTGATTCATTGGATCCATGGGGATGCTACTGGATCAACAACCACAAGGCACAAAGGCAACTTTTACAAAAATCAGAGCATGTAGGTCTTCATGATTCTAGCCGTGTCTTCTCTCTCTGGGTGTCTGTGTGTGTGTGTGTGTGTATGTGTGCGTGTTTGCGTGCATGTAATCTCATCAGCATTTTCTTGCCTTACACTAGGCTGAAAATTAGTCTACAGGTCTCTACAGTATAACACGTGGGTGCTGACTAGTTTCTAAGATGTCGGCATTTCCTAAGGTTAGAAGACCTAATTAACTCTATTTGAACTTCCTCATCAGGGTCTCCTAAAGGGCTTTATTCAAGAATACGTTATAATCAGCAGTTCAACAAATTTTCTCTAGTTCAGGGGAGATAAAAAGTGGAAGACAGATGGATTACTTACTGCTTTTAACTCTTATCTTTCCTAAAAGTGTGCATGTCAGGTGATTACTTTTAAAAAAAATTCTCATCATTTTGATTTCCAAACCCAAACACACTGGATCTATTTTTTTTTTTTTAACTGCGTTATGTTTTGGCATTTGTCATCCCTGCACATCTAGAGTCCTTGTAACAATTAGGGAAGGTATCTGGTGAGATTTTTTGACATTTTTTTCTCCCATTAGGCTGTGGCACAATCCAGTAAAGAAGAGTGAGATGTTGCTTGCCTCGTCATTCATCACACCAGAACAAGAGCCATTTGTTTAAATTAGCTATGTCAGAGGTTCCTAGCATCTTTCCAGACATATGGGCAAGATGACACATAAACTCAGCATGCCAGGCTCTTAAAAAATAATTGCTCAAAATAAAGCCATGCAAAACCCAGTTGCTGTCTGACCCATACATACAGATTCACACAAATGCTTATTTACTTAACTGTCCTGTCTTGGTGTCTCAACTTTGGTCCCTAATTGCCATTTCTGACAATTCTAGGAAGAAACTTTAATCTTGTCACTTTTCCCTCTATAATTCCCTGGAGCCTTAGGCTTTATGTGTCTCTTTATACTGTAATGTGGAATGCATTTTTGAAATTGGCTTGGGTTTATTTTCCCCAGTGGACTGAGAACAGCTGAAGGGCAATTACTGTGTCTTACTCACTTTTATAATCACAGAATCTAGAGTTTTACACATTGAAGGTACTATGTGGTTGAAATAATAAAAGGTCTTTCTTAACCTTTTCAGGCTAATGTGAATAATCAATGATATCTTCATCTCAGAAAAACTGAACACATATTTATAGAACCAGAATTCTGCAGATTATATAAAGGGGTTAAGAACTTTAATCTTCAGACAGGGGCTCATTTTGCTCAGTTTATCTAGAGGATAAAGGCATAGGTGGTGAAAGGCATGGGTTTAATATTGTAGCTGGGTATCATGGGGAATCTGATAAAGAAACAATCTCCACTTTTCCCTACTCTACAGTGACACCAAGGTGTCACTACGCCCATCTTTGTCCACTGCTAGCAAATCCGGACAGTCAAACCAAGTGAACAAGACACTGAAGAACACTTGTTTTGTTGGCTTATGAAGGATTAAGCAAGCTAGGATGCTAAAAATATGGTTCCACCTCACCTTTACATCCCATAGCCATGGCACTCAGATTATGTCCAAGGCCAACAGTGAATCGTTGGCTAAATCACAATGTTAAAGTGCACTGATTTCTCACCTTTAGATCAGCTCCCTGTCTAATTTCTATTGTACTGAATGCTCTCTGGTTTGAGAGTTTATTTGAATTTTTTTCCTTTCACTTTAACAGTAGCTTCAAGTTTTCTTTTTTGGTTTTCTGCCTGCTTAAATTATTCCCAAAGCTTTAACATTTATTATCTAGGATTTTAAATTAACTGGAAATGTGGATTAAAATTTCTTCAGATGTTATTTGGCTCCTATGAACAGGTAGATGTGGGGAATACATTTTGGATAACAGGAAGTTTTGGAAGGTTTGCCATTCTGTGTCACAAATGAGAGCAAACTTCTAAACAAACATGAATACATCCTTTTAATAGGAGTTTATGACTCCTGTTTCTCCTGTTTAAGGGCTTCTTCTTTGACCAACGTCAGTATATTCTCTTTAATAAATGGAATATGGTTTGTTGCTCGCATCTTGAGAAGTACCTAGACGGACAATATACTTTTCAATGACAGAGGTAAAACTGATTTATAACTTCAGAAATGCACTTCATTTTTTTTTCTTTTTTTTTTTAGATATTTATTTATTTATTTATTTTATTTTTTTATTTTTTATTATTTTTTTATATTTTCTTTTTATTGTATTTTTTTCCGTTATTATTATTATTATTATTATTATTATACTTTAGACTCTATGGTACATGTGCGCAATGTGCAAGTAAGTTACATGTGTATACATCTGCCATGCTGGTGTGCTGCACCCACCAACTCGTCATCTAGCATTAGGTATATCTCCCAATGCTATCCCTCCCCCCTCCCCCCACCCCACAACAGTCCCCAGAGTGTGACGTTCCCCTTCCTGTGTCCATGTGTCTCATTGTTCAATTCCCACCTATGAGTGAGAATATGCGGTGTTTGGTTTTTTGTTCTTGCGATAGTTTACTGAGAATGATGATTTCCAATTTCATCCATGTCCCTACAAAGGACGTGAACTCATCATTTTTTATGGCTGCATAGTATTCCATGGTGTATATGTGCCACATTTTCTTAATCCAGTCTATCATTGTTGGACATTTGGGTTGGTTCCAAGTCTTTGCTATTGTGAATAATGCTGCAATAAACATACGTGAGAAATGCACTTCATTTTTTTAAATCTCTCTCCTCCTGCCCCCATGTCACATTTTTATACTTACTATCTTAATACTGTTGTTTTTTTTTTTTTTTGAGATGGAGTCTCGCTCTGTCATCCAGGCTGGAGTGCAGTGGCACGATCTCGGCTCACTGCAAGCTCCACCTCCTGGGTTCACGCTATTCTGCCTCAGCCTCCTGAGTAGCTGGGACTACAGGCTCCCGCCACCATGCCCGGGTAATTTTTTGTATTTTTAGTAGAGACGGGGTTTCACCACGTTAGCCAGGATGGTCTCGAACTCCTGACCTCGTGATCCGCCTGCCTCGGCCTCCCAAAGTGCTGGGCTGAGCCTCCCAAAGTGCTAGGCTGAGCCACCGCGCCTGGCCCTATCTTAATACTTTTTTTTGGTTTCCTTTCACCTTTTCAAAATATGACTTTTCCACATTCTTTCCTAGGACTACCATCTTTATTTTTGTTTTCACTCCAGCAAATCAGAGTAGAGGAATACCTAAACTGTTCTCCTTCCCCTAAGATGATGGGAGACTGGCACGTTCTGCAGGGCGCCTAACTGATATCTCTATATGATCTTCTCAGGCCACACTCTGTAGTTAATTTCACCAGTTCCTCAGTGTACAAGGTTCCTGGGTATCAATGTTAATTATAATTGACTGTGGATTTCTACTAGAAATTTCACCGTTTTTTGCATTTTTGGGGGGTGAACTGTTGTATCCTTCCTGATCTTCTTGTGTGCCTACCTTCTCTGAATCCATAGTAATACACACAGTTTCAACACTCCTCTGATATTCACTTACATAGCATCCAATAGGATCACTCAAAGCCTCACAATAGAATGTCCCACATTCCACAGCACACAGCCCACACAGTAACAAGAAATACCTTGTCCATATGCTTTCAAGCCTGTTCCAATTGTTCTTGGGTTATGGGTGTTGCTGAGGATTTCTGTTTTTAATTTTATTCTTTCTTTATACACACCATATATAATGCTCTAATTGTGTATATATACACATATATATATATATTTTTTTTAGTGTTTTTCTTACCTGACATAACCTCTTTTACCAAATTTTCTTTGGATCACTGTCACTATTTTTTAAGTAAATGTATTACTTTTTAGAACAATTTTAGGTTTGCAGCAAAATGGAGAGGAAGGTACAGAGATTTCCCATGTATGTCCTGTCCCCACACATGCCTTTCTATTATGAACATCCCCCAAGAGAGGTGAATTTTGTTACAACTGATGAACCTATATCGATACATCATCATCACCCAAAGTCCATAGGGTTCATTGGTGGTGGTGTACATTCTGTGGGTTTAGACAAATTTAGAATGGTATGTGTCAACCATTATGGTATCATACAGGGTAGTTTTACTGCCTTAAAAATTGTCTGTGCCCAACCTACTTGTCCTCCTCCATCGCTACTTTTTAGTTGTTTTCCAGTCCGTTCTTCCTTTCCCTCTCCTTCCTGCTGTTTACATTATTCCCATGAGAGGGATGTATTATTTGCTCCTGGAACTCGGATTACAGCACCATGAAAATGGACGATTTCACTACTGTGGTCTGGAAGTCCTAGAATTGCATTTACATTTATTTTGTAATAATGGTCTTTATGTTCTCTTTAAACTTTTACTTTCCCCTCTCTTATCCCCTGCTGACTCATCATTTTTATACTTTCCATAATTTGTGCTGCATCCCTCCTCTATACAAGGCGCTGTGATGGAGGGTAGACAGACTTACCAAGCATGGTTCTAGCAAACCCCCTATTTCTGCTTAGCTGATAATCACTACCTTCTTTAAGCTCCTTGGTTCCTTTCAATTTTACCTCAAGATGAGTTTCTCATTTTTCTTCAGTTCCAGTTGCCTTTCAGAGAAGAGAGCACACTGGGATGAAAGAACACAGCAAAGATGAGTCAGAGTATCTGGCCTACCCCCTACAGGGCCTCACTAGAAAAGAAAGAACTGTAAAGGCTAGTAATATACTGTCTATCCCATCCAAAGTAGATCATAGGTGTGCTTTTAACTGAACTGATTTCTCCAGTCTGGTGAATGGGGTAGTCTCTGGACATCCACAATTTCTTGTTCAACCTCCTTCAGGTAGTAACTCAGGCCAGAATTTAGCATCATTCTTAGAATTTACTAGGACAGAGCACAGTTATACCTGGGCCTGAACGTGATCTGAAATAATAAGCAGAATTGGTGGTATCACCTTGTGGATTTAGAGGAGGAAAACAAACCTTCACATTTTATCGAATACAGAAGGGTAAAGAGTTCAGTAGATACCATCATAGGAAATGAAAGACTGGAAACTCCAGTGTATTATTTCTCTGTAATGATGCTTCCGGAGAGCACTTGGCTACCATGCATAGTGTCATGGAGCTGGCATACTTTAATTGCCATTATTTTCGGCAAGGTGGCATTTTAAGTTTTTGTTCCCTAACTGCAGGATGGATAAATACAGCATTTGACTCATATGTTGATCCAAGGTTATTTTTATTCTCCAGCACCTTTCAATGTCACGCCACAAAAAGGTGCAGCTCTTTCTGGGTAGTCCTCCTACAGGCCATCTAAAATATCCACACAGGGAGCATTCCTACGGCTTTCAGGAGCATCTGAAACAATCCACAGTGTGTTTAGTAAAAGTCAGTTGGGGGAAAGTGTGCTCTTTTTATCTGTCTTCAGCATTCAGGCTGTTTTTAAAGTCAGAATGCTTTGCAAAGGGAAGAACTGTGCCAAGTCTTTATTTTCATATAATGCCATAACCTAGTGTTTTGGGGATCTCACTTATCCCAAGAAAGCTGTTGGGGATGGCCCCTGCAGAGACAGCTGACCCAAATTGTGACTTCTCTGAGGGAAGGGAAACCCCTCTAGGACAAACAGGAAGCGATCTTTCAGCATAATGTATCCCATTGGGAACAAGTAAACAGTTTGCTTTTCAGTTCAAAGCAGTGAATTCAAGACACATACATTGGTTTTGGCTCAATGTGACTCTAGAATCAAGTCAAATGGAAGGAGTTTACAATTCAGAACCTTAAGATTCTATTTGGCTGAACACTGAGGTTGAAGTGTTGAATTCCAACTCATTTTTGTTATTATTTTTTCTTCAGTTATTTCCAAAGTACTGCTAAGTTTTGGAAATAAAATAAAGTGCTAAAGTGGTTTTCAGATCCATGGCCAGTCCTCTGTGGTATAAAAATAATTCCCCAAGGTATGGTGTTAAATGAAAAGTAAGTGTTAACGTATATATAAACAACAAAAAGAAATCTTTCTTAAGTTGGGGTCTGGAGAAATTTAGATTTCCCTTTTTAATTTATTTGACTTTTGTCTGGAAGTTAATAGTTAAATTTATCTAGTTTTATTACCTTTAGAACTAATGAAACACAGTTCACTGGTTAAATAACATAATCATCTGCCAACATAAAGGAGAAGGATCTTACCCTTTACTTCATTAACCAAGGCCCTTCACATAGTTAACAAGAAGCTGGCAATACAATGTACATATGCTATTTAGTCTATAGAGCTGACACTGAAAAGTGAGGTGGAGTCATTTTCTAATTTTTTCATTAGTATCCATAAAATAAAAATCTTCACAGAATCAAGATAAGTCACAATTACACCATTTTCCAGTCTATTAGTCCTGCCATTCCCATAGAAGGAACTGATATTAGTCTGATAAGTTTTGTTCCCATAAAATATAATGCCAGCTACATAACAACCAAAACACCTTTTCTATTAGAAGAGTCTCAACAAATTACATGCAGGATACAAAATGATAGTTTGGCCTGCTAAATTTCCTCAGTACTAACAAATTGTCTTCCATTCTCATACAGGAGAGATTGGTGTAGCACTTGTTCAAGTGGTAGTTCATGGGTGGGTGATTAAGCTAATTCTGATTTTTAATGCTGTTTGAACCCAAAGTCAGTTCCAAGTAGCTCCAGTCCTGAGGACCAGAGTCTAGGCTGGGGCAGGTGGTGTGTGGCCCAGGAACCCTTGGGTCTGCCCAACCGTAAGCCTACATGGGGCTCATGTCTATAACCAATTCAGTAGTCATATGCCTTCTGATCCAGTTTATAAACTCTGGGATAACTAACAAATATAAAGATATAGAAAGAGACATACACATGTATCATTTTCCCTCAGGTTTTTGCATGTTTGTTCTTTCTATTAAGGTCATGTTAAACATCTTAATGTAACAGTGAACCTGATAGTTCTGGTATCTCATGGTTCGAGCACCAGAAGTTACTTTTCCTACTGATCCAAATGCATTCTGCACAAGCTTGCTGAATTACCTATGCAGGCCTTGGTACCACACAATGTCCATTAGGGAAAAAAGCCAGGAACAACAGAGACATTGTGAAAAAGAAAACCACTCCTTAGTTTTCCTCCTGTAAAAACATTAAGTCCCTAGCCTTGAAAAATGAGCCTTTCTGATGTTGAATCCAAAGAGAAAATCACTGTAACTGAAGAAAGATGGTACTGTTGATACACCTGTGTCCAGACAGCTGTTTG